>NW_005873555.1:0-11021 GCF_000147115.1 Myotis lucifugus | reverse complement strand
ATCAAAAATTTTAATTGATGGAGTAGTACAAAATACTGTATTTAATATTGGGTGGTAAAAATGCTAACATCCAAACATGAACCAAGGACAATTGATAATCCAGCCCAGGTTTTGTCCAATATAAAATAAATTATTGGAATGAACAGCTGAAGGGTCAACGGAGCACAATTTCTTACTGTAAACATAAATAAATGATTAAAGACTAATTTATCCTATTTATCAGACCTGGAGAATGGTTCCAAGTTTTATTTTGTCTTAGCCTAAAAGGCAACATCCTCTCTTCAAAGTTACAGAGGTAGTTATCTTTTAGATACACCCAGATGATATAAGACCAGCTGTTTATTTAATAAAATTTGTGGGCATGGATCTCTTAGAACTACATACCTAGTGTGAAGAAGAGGTAAGATATGCAAAAGATATCTTCTCCATTGTTTTATATTCAATCTTTTGCATATTTATGAAAGAAATCTTGTTTTTTATTCAGTCTGATGATTTGAAGTGGAATATTTAAATCCATTAACAATTAATATAATATATATACTTTCTATTTGTCCCAATGATGATTCTTGATCTTTTGTTCCTCCTTTCTTTAGGGTTAACCAAATAACCCTGTGTATTTAATTTTATCTTTTGTCCTTTTAGTTACAACTTTTTGTATTTTTTAAGAAGTCACTGTACGGATAACAATATTACATGTAACTTGTCATAGTTTATTCTGAATAAACATACTACTTTACATATCATATAGAAAATTTAAACAGCACAGTTTTAGTCATCTCCTCTTATTCTTTGTGCTATTGTTATATAATTCACTTGTAGATTTTTCTACAAAGGGTATTATTCACAGGTTTTGGAGATTAGGACTCAGACACATCTTTTGGCCTCCATTTAGCCCACCATACACCATATAACCTCCAATTGCTTTGTATATAACTTAGAGTAAAAGACAAAGTCTTTATGATAGACTGCAAGTTCTTGTACAATAGACCTTCTCCCCGTCTTTCTTCTTTGACCTCATATCTAATTTTCGATTTTCTTTCTGTACTCCAGGCACACTAGCATCCTTTGATTTTGGAACACAGAAGTCATGCTTCCCTCAGGGAGGTAAACTTAATGGAAGACTTTTCCTCCAAATTCCAGACTCACTCCTTCATTTTAAGGTTTTGATCAAAGGTTTCCTTCTTATTGAGGTTTTCCCTGACTTTCTATTTAAAATTGCGACTTCTTCAAACTTCCCTACTTGACATGGTCACTGTCTTTTCTATTTCTTTAAAAAGTTTTCCACAATATAGCACTTGTCACTAATATATGTTTTGTTTAGTATTTTGCTTATTGTCAATCTCCAACCATTAAAATATAACTTCTGTGAGGGCACACATTTTTGTATATTTTACTGTTTAATCCAAAGCACATAGCAAATACTTATTTGCTATATTCATGAATGAATGAATAAGCGTCTTTTTTAAAAAATTAAATTTATTGGGTGATGTTGGTTAATAACATTATATAAATTTCAGATATAGAATTCTACAATACATCATCTGTACATTGCATTGAAAGCTCATAACCAAAGTTATTCTCCTTCTGTCAGTATGTACTTGAACTCCTTTATCCTCTTCATTCTCCCCTCACCCCCACTTCCCCTCTGTTAACCACTACACAGTTGTCTGTGTCTATTAGATTGTTTTGTTTGTTCACGTGTTGCTTTCTGTTTTACTTCCCAAATATGAGTGAAATCATATGGCTTCTGTCCTTTTCTGTCTGATTTATTTCACTTAATACGTTACTCAAGATCCATCCGTGTCACAAATGACAATATTTCATCCTTTTTATAGCTGAGTAGTATTCCATTGAACATACAGAGTGGGCAAAAGTAGGTCTACAGTTGTATTACAAATAAATAATACAATAATTAATAAATAATACATAAATAAGCTCTATTTTGTGTTCTCACAACTGTAAACCTACTTTTGCCCATCCCTGTATGTACCACAACCTAAGTGTTCATTGATGAATGATTGGATAAAAGATGTGAATACAGGTCTTATGGCTTCCATTTTCACTGTTGATAAACCTGTCAATTTGGTTGGTTTTATTTTGTGGATAAAAATACTTTCTGACTACTTTAAAGATATTCTTGCAGTTTCTGGTTCCACTGCAAAGCACATTTATTTTTGTGTTCTGATTAGTGTAGGTTATACTTACTTCTGGAATCATTTATTTCTCTGGCTTCAGAAAATGTATAGCCATTGTTGTGGTAAAAGTAGCTTCTCTTCTGTTCTATCTCACCTCACCTCTGGAACTGTTTCCAGAGTTTTCCTTCATCATTATCGTTCTCCATGACACCCTTCAGCATCTGATCTACTTTCTGTCTACTTCCTACTTATTTTGTATCTTTTTTTCCTCTTCTTTTTCCTGAGACTAGAAAATGTCCAATGCACAATTGATGTTTAATTAATACTTAAAAAATGGATAAGTTAATAAATGCCAGCTCTTCTCTTTCTATCCTCTGTATGTCTTCACTTTGCTTTCAGATTTTCTATCTGCTGTTCAGCAATGTCTTTGTATTCATGACTTTTGTTTTGCCTTTTCTGATGTTAATCTATCAATAGTTTTATTTCAAGTATGTTTTTATTTCCTTTAAAAAACTGTATTCAATAAAAATTGACATACATAAGCTGCACATATTTAATGTATTTAATTTCACGAGTTTGGACATATGCATACACCCATGAAACCATCACCACAATCAAGGGAATAAACAAATACATCACCTTCAAAAGTTTTCTTTTGCCTTCTTTTGTATGTGTAGTAAGAACACTTAACCTGTCTACTGTCTTAAAGTTTTTTAAGTGTGTAGTTGACTATATGTATAATGTACAGAAAATATCTGGTTCATTTTGCTTAACTGAAACTTTATACGCATTAACTAATTTCCTCCTCTCCATAATTCCTAATAGCCACTATTCTATTCTCTAGGATTTTGACAATTTTAGGTACTTTACAAGTGGAATCATGCGGAATTTGTCCTTCTGTGACTGATCTTTTTCCCTTAACATAATGTCCTCTAGGTTCATTCATGTTTGCAAATGGCAGGGTTTCCTTCTTTTTTAAGGCTGAACAGTATTTCATTGCAACTTTATACTACATTTTCTTTGTACACTCATCTCTTGGTGGACATTTGAATTGTTTCCATAATTACTCCCCATGTTTAAAATTTCTACTTGTTTTTTGTTCACGTTTGCCTGACTGTTTTTGGTAGTGTCTGATAACTAGCTCATTCTAAACATTCAGTTATTTCTTTAAATATCTCACTCATAGGTACATTATAATCTCTAGCTGACAATGGCAATACTTCAAGTTCTTGGATATCTAAAACTTGCCTATACTTTTGTAGATTTACATTCATGTTGGCTTGTGTTCTTGTATGTTTGGTGATTTTGATTGTGTGTGTCTAATTATGATCTATAAATATATCACTTTAATATATTTTAATATATATTATGAGATATATAAACATACATACACACAGACATAAAACCTGTAAGCCTACAATGTAGGAGTTTTTCTTAGAGAGGATTTGCTTTTGTTTGACCTGGCAGCAGGAAGTGTACAAATCTTTAGCCCTATTTCAGGGTCCCTGGCTTAATCCAGGAATCCGCTATTCCCTCTCTCTCTCTCTCTCAACAAAGGCTTGGTGTCTTCACTGCAATGCTAATATTGACATTTCAGAGCAGTTCTGGCATTCATATTTGCTTACACTTTCTGCTCTCTTTTTCGTTCTTTTTTGTTTTTGTCTCCTTGATGTATCCCTTATCTCCTCCAAGCCCGACAATGCAATAAGCATTATGGGTAAATATATTTATCTATTTATATATGTGTTTATCTTTTTGTTCTCTCATGGGCTTCCATTTATCTAGGAAAATGGCTTGATGTACTTTCTCCATTTTTCATTGAATTTCTTGTGGAATTGATAAGGATTTCAGATAAAGGGATAGCAATAGTCAGATAAATAAAAGATTGCTATAATAATAAATTCGGAAGCAGTACTCTGCGAGTCTGTCATTTATTTGCATCATTAAAAGCTAATTTCCATGTGCTTCATTATTTCAGGTCTACCACTATAAGAACATTATAGTTCCACTTGTATACCCACAGAATATTCTTCACATTTAAAGTAAATGAAAGTTTCTTTTTCTGTTAAACTCATTCTTAGTGAGATGTTTTTAATTATTTTCCTTTGATAGAAAAAATTAAATTATCAGTATGTCCCCTTGAACAGCCCTCTGGATCTAATATCTATTGTTGCTACTTGTTGGTATGGAAACATGATCCTGTCACTGTGATATTAGTTGAACCTAAGTACTTCCTCCCTATACTTCATTTTTTTTCTGTCTATTGTCTGAAAATGTATCCTAGTATAGCAGCACTCAACCAACTTGTGTAGATTTTAGAGTTGAGAAAAACTTTGGGATAAATCCCTACTATGCAAAAGTAAGAGGTATTAAGATCTGTAGAGGAAATCAGTGAATTTTATGGCAAAGAGTGCATGTTGCAAACAGAGGCCCTCGTAGTTGCTGCCGGTGTAGCAGTCATGAGTATTAGAGCAATTTCACATGAGGCATTTTGTATAGTTTTGGTAAGATCATGCTGATAGGTTTTCTGACCTAAAATTAATCTCTCTTCCATCATCTGAGAAGTTCACTGACATTTAATTTCATTTTTTATTAAATAAAGAGCAAGCAATTATTTAGGATTACACAAGGGCACATGTAATCTTTGAAAATCTTTTAAGTCTTACCCATAAAAATCTTGGACTTCAGAGTGCTTACTGCTCACATTCAAATCTTTCCATTTTCTTTATGTTGTACTTTCAGACCAAGATGATTATAAGTGCAGTTTAAGGGTGTGAGAGGGACTGCGAAATATCCCAGTGAGGAAATAAGAGGCTGCCTTCAGACACACCTGGCTAAAAACCTGGCTAAAAAGTGAAAAAACAAAACAAATATCTGGGGTCTTCAAGCCTCTACATATTAAAAACATCCAGTCAAAATGGTGAAATAAGTGACAGAATATTTCTCTATGTTTTAGACAGATGAACTACATGTTTAAGAGAAGATCTTAATTTTTATTTTAAAACTGTTACCTTTCAAGTAATACATTTAAAAGTGTATATTTACTTGATGGTCATTTTGCTTTCTTGCGTAAGACTGTGATTCCCCAATGTGATACCTAATTTCATCTCACACTACGCAGCTTAAAATACTAGATCTTGACTTTGTTTATGGCTTCTATTGATGTGATCCAGGAGGAGGAAGTTTTGAATCTTTTTTATTTTATTTTATTTATTTATTTTTTTCACATGTTGAGAGAAACTCAAGGCAGTTGATCAAAAGAATGGGAAAAGAAATGCAAGATTATGATCATTAAAAGAGTCAGTGATTAAAAATATTCCATTTCTACAATCCAAAAAATTAATAGGACTTTGGGTTATAAAAATGGACAATCATTAAGGAGAGGATTGGAGCCTTTAGCCCACTATATGGAAACCCTGTTCTTTGGAATTCTGACAGATTTTATTTGGAAAATATGGGCATATCAGTTCTTATTTATTTATTCACTTTTTGCATAAAAGTACCTAAAATTCTCAATTTGTGCTTCCAATCTCTAATTACAATCCATTTTTGAACTCTTGAAAACTTTGCCAAACATTGATCTCCTTTTTTTCCTCCCCTCTTCCTTTTCCTCCATCTACCTTCTTTTTTTTCTTTCTTTTTCTTTCTTTTTTCTCATTACAACCAGTGACTTGGAGGTTGTAGTCAAAGGCAGAGAAATAACAAGCAATGCAATAGAGTCTTTCAGATTTTTTTCTCTTCTTAACTTAAGCTTGAATTTAAATTTAATTTTGGGGAGTCTCTTGTAAAAATAGGGTCAGTAGTGCCTCAGGGACCGTTTATGGGATCTTTCCGTTACTAGAATACATCGAAGGTGAGAATGGAAGGGAAAGTGGGCTCTGCAGAACTTGGAAGATGTGCCTGATAGTATTGCTCTTCCTCATTACTAGAGAACAGCATTACCAAGAACTATGTCATGGGCCTCAACCTCTAAGGCACCCTCCCTTTAGGAGCTGGTATTTCTATATTCTTTTAAGCATTAAAGCCATGTAAGAACTTGGCTACTAAAAGGTCATTGTCTTTGCAGTCAGACCTCGGTAAAGTTAGTTTTCATCTTTATACCTTAGTTGATCATCTGTAAAATCAGGATGTAAGTCCTCAATTTATAAGATTTTTGTGGCTGTTAAGTGAGACTAAGTATTTACAACACATGATAAAATGTAATAAATTAGTTTTATTCTTAATAAGAGCCTGATAAGGGATGAGGTATACTAACACATAAGTAGAATGAACAAAATCACAGAATACAAATCCTTATAAAAAGCCACGTATAGGGAGGGACATTTTTGTTTTTTTTTATTTTTTTTTATTTTTTTTATTTTATTTTTATTTTTTGCTAAAAGTATTACAAAGGGTATTACATAAGTGTCCTTCCCCCCCCCACCCTTGACAAGCCCCTGCCCTCCCTTACCCCCCAGTGTCTTATGTCCATTAGTTATGGTTATATGGATGCATACAAGTCCTTCGGTTGATCTCTTACTCCCCTGCCTCCTGTCCCCCAACCCTCCCTGGCCTTCCCACTGCAGTTCGACAATCAGTTTGAGGCAGCTCTGCCACTGTATTTATTATTGTTCGAAAGTTTGTAATGGTCTTAATTATCCACGAAAGAGTGAGATCATGTGGTATTTTTCCTTCATTGACTGGCTTGTTTCACTTAGCATAATGCTCTCCAGTTCCATCCATGCTGTTGCAAATGGTAAGAGTTCCTTCTTTTTAACAGCAGCATAGTATTCCATCGTGTAGATGTACCACAGTTTTCTAATCCATTCATCTACTGATGGGCACTTAGGCTTTTTGTTTTGTTTTAGCTATAAGAATGCAATGGTGTACCTTCATCACATTAGTGATAATGAATGGAAGTATGAATGCCTTAGTCCTCTTTGGTGTCTCCTTAAGCTTAAATACACACTGTATCTGTCTGAACACACTGCCCAATATCTGGCCGAAAGGTGAAAAAGTTCAGTGAAAGAAACTTAGACATTAGGATGATAAAGTAGCAGAACTTTTGCCTTTTTTGTTTTCATCCGGAAGTGTCTGGGGCCACAGGTGACTGAGGTCTTGTCTGCACAAAGGAGGGACAAAGCATTGGTGATCTGATTCAATTGTCTTAGTAAGTTTCTAAATCTTTGGGTTTACTCAATTTCTTAAGTGGGGCATATTTTAATGTGCGTTTAATTGAAAAAAAAATAAGATCTGTAGGTTTTTCTATTTCATTTTTGTTTTTGTGGTGCACTTGATAGACATTTAACCTCTGAATATTCTTTCTAATGTCAAAATCTATGTGAATTGCCTTTTCATGTGATTTCAAAAGCTTGACTCATTGGTTGACAATATTAGTCTTTTTCTAAAAATTTCCTAGACTTGCTGAAAGTTCAAAATGACTGAAATTAACTTTACTCATTGAAAATTTCCTCTAGAGATACAATTTCACCCAGTCACACTGTCAAATCTCATGCCAACAATAAATTGGAGGTGGAATGAACCTACCACGTTATTACACCTGTCCAAGTAGCAAGGGAGGTATGTACCTGACAGTACATTATTTTGGTATATAATTTATCTCATAACAACGCTTAGAAGAACTTCCAATGCTTCTGAAAAATTGTCATGTGTCAGGAGGACTTTATTTTTAAATTTTTTAAAAGCATTTATCTAAAGTCAAGAGGATGAATATATAACTTAGTCAATCTAAGATGATACACACAGTGAAAGGGAAGGAGCACTGGGGCAGAGACAATGGGCTGAGAGAGGGAAGCCGGGTTCGATCCTGCAGCCCCTATTCCAGTCCTCCCCCCTGCCACTTAGTGTAGATGAAATATATAGATGAAAGCACTCAATTAAGGCAACTCCCGATCTTTACTTATTTGGTATTTCAATGAATTTGATCAAAATCTACTTTTTAAATGTCATCTATTTATAGACACATATACATTTGGTTTAAGGTATAGCAGGGCAATCTATTGGAAATGTTTAAAACATGTGCTTCTAAATAATTCATAGCAGTATTCAGATATTATTTCTATGAACTTTAATAATACCTCCACAATATGGTTATTTGCTGACTCCTGATTCTCAAGTGGTTTCTTGCTGACAGGTTTTTATTCTTTTTAATATCTTCCTCTGGTGTAGTACTGAAAAGATACCTTAAAATTTTTTTTTACACAATATTTCTGTCACAGTACTGAAAACACACAGTTCTTAGAGTTCTTGAATAAAAGCATTCTTAAGTAAGAAAAGACCCTAATGGAGAACTTTAAAACTGTCTGGAGGGCACCATGACCCATTAGTTCACCTGAGAAGTCTCTTTCGTTAACCTATTTCTCATCGTTGAGCTATGGGCCTCCTTCCCAGTCTCTTCTTGTGCCAGAAAGAATTTCTGGTGGCTCTCCTGTCACCACTTTCCCTCGCAGCTGAGTCAGCCTAGAACTTAAAGCACTACTTATTTCTGGCCAGGACATTAGTAAGATTCCTGCCGCTTCCGTTTCAGAGAATTCGGAATGCATGCCATTTTTAGGATCAGGTGTATCACTAATATGAATCTCTTCCCTACCCTCTCACTCCTGTTAAGGGCAGTTTCCTTGTGCCTTCATGTGCTTTGCTCATTAGCCACCTGTCATTTTCTAGGTTTTTTTTTTTTTTTTTTTTTTTGGTTTCCAGGCACTATATTAGGTTCTTGATGAGGCAATAGATGAACAAAATATGGGGACTGCCTTTCAGTCACTAACAATCAAGCTTTCTGACTATGCCTTCCTCTGAGCTTCTGGATATGTTGCATACCTACTTTTAAGTGACATAACTTTCTCCTATTAGATTTCTGACTTCTACTCTCTCTCTCACACTCTGAGATGTTGTTGGCTGTGTATACCACATATAAACTAACTACTCCCAAAAGTATATTTCTGGCCCATTTCCACTGAGCTCCAATTTCTGTATGCAACTTACTACTCCCTAATTGTTATCTCCATGCATGTCAAAATTAAATTGTCTAGAAATAGACATTTAATAACATCTCCCAAACCTGCTTCTTCCATAGTTCTCCCATCTCAGGAAATGGCTTTTTCTTTTCTATTGTTTAGGTAAAAACATTGGAGTCCATCTTAACTGTCTCTTTGTATCAGTTATTAAATCTTATTGCCTAACCACAGCTACCACCATAATCTGGACCACTGTTGTATTAATTTTCTGTTGCTGCATAATAAATTAACACAAATTTGCAACTTAACACACATTTGTTATCTCACAGTTTTGTAGGTCAGAAGTGTAGGCATATTTTTACTGTGTTCTTCCCTTCAGAGTTTCAGTTCTTCAGTCCAGGCAGTGGCCTGGGTAGCAGTATCATCTGAGGCTCAATTGGGGAAAATTTGCGTCCAAGTTTCCTCAGGTGGTTAGCAGAATTTCTTTCTTTTTGGCTGCAGAACTGGGGCTTCAGTGTCTTGCTTTCTGCCATGAGATACGGCCATGTCCATTATGGCAACTCACTTCCTCAAGGCTAGTGAGGGGAACCTCTCCAGTGGTCCTGCTAGCAAGACAAAGTCTTATGTAGATGTAAGGTAATCATGGTAGTGGCGTCCCTTTGCCATATCACATGATCTAATCATGGGGTGACATCGCATCACCTTTACCATGTTCTATTGGTTAGAAGGAAATAGGTTCCATACCCAAAGTAGGAGATTATACAGTGGTGTAAATACCAGAGGCAAAGATCATTGTGTCACCATAGGGACTGCCGGCCACAACTGTCATCTCTTGCCTAGAATTTTGAAATAGCCTCCTGACTCCTTCCCACTTCTATCTTCTCCAAACCCTCATTCATTCATTCATTAGAATGATCTTTTTCAAAATTAAGCCACATCACATCCTGGGCTCAAAACATTAAATGGTCTTTATTTCAGTAACACTAAAAGACAAGTCATTATATGGTCATACATGATCTGAACACTTACCTCTCTGGTATCTTCAGAGGGAACTGGCTCTTCCCTGTATGAAGTGTTGTTTATCCCCCTGGTTATCTATATGTAGTGCTCTCTTACCTCTTTCAAGTCTTTACTTAAACATTACCCTCTCAGAGAGGACTTAGTAGAACTCCTATTCCGACTCCTCTCCCCCACTCAGCCACTTCTTTTCTTTGCTCTGTTTTCCTCTTTAGCCCTTTTCACCATCTGATATCATATATAAGTTTGCTTTTTAAATTGATATGGCCCACTGCTCCACTTGAATATAAAGTTTATAAAGCATGGCCCCATGAGCTCTGTTTTAGTCCCTGCTGCATCTCTACCATTTAATTAGTACCTTTCACAGAGTCACACACACAAATATATGTTGAATATACAAATGAATGCATCCCTGCCAGGCCTCAATTTCTTGATATAGATGATTATGCAAACCTCTGGAAATATTCAGCTCATAAAAATTGTCTTGGAATCATTTTCTGTTCTAAGTTTTTGTTCATTTTATAAGTTTGAATATATGGTATATGTATATATAGTTTTATTTCTAATCATTTTTGGATTTCTGGGGGGTCAGAACAATGGCTCACAATTTAGGATGGGCTCTGCTGGTTTTCAGTAACTATTGATGAATTTTGAAGCTCTCACATTAAGGGCTGGTAGAGTGATATTTGAATATGCAAATATATGAACTTCTTTGTATAAGTCCTACTTGATTATCACATAAAAAACTAAATTACTTCAATCTGTGCTTTTAGAGGTTTACTTAGAATGGACTCTTGTTGGCCTTTCTGGATGATCAAGAGTTTTTGTTACTACATGGCAGCTAAGGAGGTGTCAGATTAAGTTCTAGGTTTGAACTTGAAAATCTCAGAACAATACATGAAAAAGGTTTTATGTG
>NW_005873554.1:0-22790 GCF_000147115.1 Myotis lucifugus | reverse complement strand
ACCGTGGGGGCAGGAGAGTGGAATGCAATGGTTCTCAAAACACATTCACTGAGAAGAAACACGAGTGAGTATGGGAGAAGCCATCCTGTTCATGGGCAAACCATACCTTCTACCTATGGTTCTTCTGGATAGACTTCTCATAGGTATGTTGGAAACTTTGAAGAAAGATTTGCAGGCTTTCCTTTCTGTCCCTGTCAAATGTATTCCTTTTTATTATTAACTGGAGGCCTGTTGCACGAAGAGATTCATGCAATAGGCCTTCCTTTCTCCTGGCTGCTGGCACAGGTTTTCCTCCAGCACCCGGAACCTAGGCCTTCGCTCCGGCCAGAGCCACCTTCAGTCTTCTGTTTTCACTGCTCCAGCTCACCTTCAGTCTTCCCTCTGCCGCTTGGAGCTTACGTATGCAAATTAACCTCCATCTTTGTTGGTGGTTAATTTGTATATCATGCTGATTAGCCAATGGGAGGTGTAGCGAAGGTACAGTCAATTACCATGTTTTTCTATTATTAGATAGGATAACTATTGCCATTGCCTGCATATTTGTAGTGTCCATGAATCACAAAAATGCATAATGATCAAAACTATAAATTCAGTAATGCTTTATATATTTTATCATATTTAAATATTTATATTAATATATATTCATAATGTTTACATATCTATAATAATATAAGGGTAATATACTAATTAGACCGGACATCCTTCTGGACATCCTTCCGGATGAAGTGGGGCGGAGGGAAACCCAGGTCCCAGGTGCCTGTAGGCAGTTGGAGAGAAGCCAGCCCAGGTGCCAGAGGAAAACTGGTGCTGGTAGCCAGGGGAAGGAAGGCCTACTCTTGCACGAATTTCATGCATCGGGCCTCTAGTTGTTATATAAGTGTATGTACATATATAATTAAGTGCAATTGCATACATTTAAAAAATATGATTCATACAAGTTACCTAAATGTCTCCATGTTTTACAGGTCATCCTTTTCTGTAATAGCCAAAAGAGATTCCCAGGTCCCCATCGTAGGTGTCTGCACTATGTTCAGCCCTTCCCACCATGTAGCTAAAGACCCCTAAGAAGGATGCTTGTCCTTTAATTCTATTCTGCTTCCCCACTCCTCACCTGGCTCCCTCCTCACCATGACTGCTGCTCTTCACCCCATCAATGGGACACAGGTTCCTGCTCTTAATCTGCTAAACTATCACTAAGAGACTACTGTTGTCCATACGACTTTCACTCAAGATTTAGGAGCATGGAATGGTGACATCACATCACAGCAAAGAAGGAAATTTAAAACTGAAGAGCCAACATCTCTGTTCACTCATTTCTCCAGCATTCTTTACTAAATAATATTTTCCTCTCGATCTCTGCCTCTTTCTTCTGAGGATCTAGCTTGGCTCCATTTGGCTGTGATGTGCTCTCTTTTAACAAAGAATTTCTCCCTTCTCCAATACCCCTCCTTCAACAAACCTTCTCCCTCCCTATCTCAGGCCTACTGACCAAAGAAATAGGATTTCCACCTACCCTGTCTTTGGCATCAGGGATAAAATAAAAATTACTGTTATTTCATTATATGGGGAAATTTTAACCCCTTCTTTGTTACTATCCTGGGTGCTTTGATTAATCTAAGAAGCCCCATTAAGTATCGTCCTGCTGTACCAGAGAAATCTGTCTAAACTTCAGTCAATTTGGAACATTCCATCTTTCCATTCCTGTCACAAACAAGGCTGAGAATTATTATTGATCTGGTCAAAAACACTGCTTGGTGCACCTCTGGGCATCTGTCACAGGGTGCCCCAGTCAGTGGCCCACAACCTTCCAGCTTGGAAACAGCTGAGTTATATAGTCATAAAAGCATCCAGAGGGCAACTTTGGCCTTTGATGCTGTTTAGTTTGGTGAAAGCATTCTTTCCTCTACTTGATCATAAATTTTCCTCCTTTTTCTTCTTCTTACTTGCTTTCTGTATTGAAGCTAATGAATACAGAGCCAGCAAGAAAGTGCTAAATCTCCCAGAGGCATTTCATTTAAATGTACATCGCAGTCTTAAACCGAGAGAGCTTAAAGCAAGGGTTATCACTGGCTGTGGGTTATTAATCATCCAAAAGCCAGTGGAAAATATGTCAGCAGGGACTCAAGCTTTCCAAATCTTTTGGAACCATGCAACATAACATACATGACTTCCTATGCCATCTTCCCACACATCCCCCCCTTTCATAGACTAGCTTACCTTAATAGAGGCATAAAGGTGGATGGGATTCAAATAAAATAATGTCTTCCTCTTCCAATCCAGAATGCTTGTTTAATATCTCATTTATGCTTCTTTCATTGTCCTCCAAATTGACCAGAGCACAGCCCTGACTCCCTGGTAGGTGCTAAATTGAATCCTACAAGGAAGTCCCAGTGCCCGGGTCCTATAGAGCTTTGATTAATTTCCAAAAGTCAGAAATATGCATCTGTCTTCTCCTGAAAAGAAGTTAAATTGCAAACTCACCAATTAAGGGGTACACTTACATTTTGGAATATTGCCAAGTAACTATTCAGTGACCAGCATTATATTGCAGTGGTTAAGATTTCGAATCAGAATCAGACCCCCTGGGTCTGTAACTCAGCTCTGACAGTAACCAGGTGACCCAGGCGAGTTATTTAATATGTCTGGTTTAGTTTCATCATATGGGAAATGGGAATAATAAAGCACCTTCCCTGTGGGTTTGTTGTGGGAACGAAATGAGACAATTCCAGTTTAGTGCTTAAAACAGTGTACAGCAAGAAATTCAAATGTGACTCCTCATATCTGTTCTCACCAAGGTCTCTGAGTGGTAGATACAGATACCAAGGTGACTGGGAAGCTGAATTCAGATACTGCAAATGAAAGTGTAATGAATTGGCTACCCAACCCTAGAACTCCCAGCCTCCTTGAAACTATCAATGGTAAAGAGAGGAGAATGAGTGCAACCATTTGTGAAAAGATTTCTTTGGGGGCAGCTGTTCTAAGTCCCTACCATTCCCTTTTGGGAGGGTGGTTACAGTGTGAGGCATTGTTACCTTTTGATATGCTGGTTTTTAACTGTGAAGTGAGAAAGGTCTTCAGTGGGGTCACTCTGAGACCTTGATATGCCTTCTCTTAGCCGGGAGAACATTGTGGGACAGGACTTGACTCCTGTTCCATTGTTCATGGGGGCTGAATAAAAAGAGATGAGCTCCGTGCCTGGGTGGCAAAGGAAAGACCTTGGTGCGGGGATGGGGGCATCTGCTGCCAGTATTTGTCAGGGCAAAGGATGCAGCAACATTTCCTGTGGACCAGAAGCTGACTACTCAGGAGAGAGAGTTACCTGGTACTAATACTGACACAGTTGTCTGGGAGGGTGGAGGACCCCTGCAGCTAAAGCTGGGAAGAAAGGAATGTCAATGTGTTAGAGGCTGTGAAAGGAATCACAAGCACCATCCAGTAAGCAGAAGAAATGCATAAATTGGTTCAAGGTTACTGTAAGAGGGTGGGTCCATCCAACCCCAGAAATGAGATTTAAAAGAAATCAAGAAAGCATTCCAGAGAAAGATGCCAGATTATTCAACATTTACCAGGTACAGAGGACTTTTCAAGGAAGACATTTCCTAACCCCTCATTTCTTTACCTCTCCCCAGATCATAGGTCTGGCCTCAAAGGGGCAGAACATGGCTAGCAAGCTGGTTCTCCAAAGAAATAGAGGCAATAGGATGTGTGTATGGATAGAGATAGATAGATAGATAGATAGATAGATAGATAGATAGATAGATAGATAGATAATAGATAGATAGAATTATAGCAGGTCCTTGAATAACATGATTTTGTTCAATATCATTTCATTATGACATTGGTGAGACGCCATAGGAACTTAACTCTTATTTTTATCAATTAGCCTCTGTTAAAATTGGTTTCACTTTAACTGGTAGAACCTATGGATGACTTTAAGTGAGGACTTACTGTATACATATGTAAATATATTGATATATAGATGTCTATCTATTGTGATAGATGGAGATAGAGATACATCTATCTGTATCTGTATCCATCTATCTTGGAGATACTTATTTTAAGGAATTGGCTCACACAACTCTGGAGTGTGGCAAATCCAAAATCTGCAGGGTAGCTGGCAGACTGGATACCCAGAGAAGAATTGCAGTTTGAAGAGGCTAAAGGCAGTCTACTAGCAGACTTCCTCCTTGCTCAGGGGAGTTCAGAATTTGTTTTCTTAAGTCCTTCAACTGATTGGATAAGGCCCACTCACATTATGGAGGACAGTCTGTTTTACTCAAAGTGTGCTGAGTTAAACGTTAATCTCACCTACAAAATACCCTCACAGAAATATCTAGAATAATGTTTGACTAAATATTTCAGTATTATGGCCTAGCCAAGTTGGCACACAAAATTAACCACCATAGTGGGATGGAGGAGAGAGGTAGGAGCGGGAGAATGAAAGGGAGGAGCCAGTCACACCCTTTTCCAACTTCCAGTTTGCAGACATGTAGGGAAGGAGGGAGAGAAGATTTGATGTTAAATCACAAGGTGAGTTTGATTATTATTATGCACTGGATATTTTGATTTTTACATGAAAATCTCTGCATTACTTAAAAGTGAACTTAGGACAGTAGGAATGAAAGTCATGGTCTTGCCTGAATACTCATTTAGAAGCAAGGCTGGTACTAAAAATTTAAGGGTAGTGGGAGACCAATAAGAACAAAATGAGTCTTTTGATTATTCCATAATTATATATGTACTAGAGGACCAGTGCAAGAAATTCGTGCATGGGGGTGGGGGTGTCCCTCAGCCTGGCCTGCACCCTCTCCAATCTGGGACCCCTCGAGGGCTGTCCGACTGCCAATTTAGGGATTGGGCCTAAATTGGCAGTAGGACATCCCTTTCACAATCTGGGACCGCTGGCTCCTAACTGCTTGCCTGCCTGCAAGCCTGATCGCCCCCTAACCGCTCCCCTGCCGGCCTGATTGACGCCTAACTGCTCCCCTGCAGGCCTGATCGCCCACAACTGCCCTCCCCTGCCACAACCCGCCTCCTCCACCAAGACCGGCCTCCATTCCATGCTATGCGGAGCCGTGGGACCCCCAGGCCTCACCATGTGGAGCAGCTGCCAGGCCCCACCTCTGCTGTGTGCGCAGCCATCTTTGTGGCAGCCATCTTGTGGTGGCCATCTTTGTGGCAGCCATCTTTGTGGTGGCCATCTTGTGGTGGCCATCTTGTGGTGGACATATTGTGGTGGACATATTGTGATGATGTCGCGCGAGGGTGCGAGGACCACCTAGGCTTTTATTAGTATAGATAACATGTTAATTACAAGTGCCTGGTACATAGTAATTAGTCAATAACAATTAGCTTATTATTACATGTACAATGATTATGTATATATATGACATTTTATTAAAAATAAGACATATATGATGACATATAAATGTAGTCTGACACTCTGAAATAGATGCGTACATTTCACTGAACTGCTTGATAAGTAGGAAAGAACACATTTTTAAAAATATATTTACTTCTTTTATAAAATCATATTCAAATGACTGTGCTTCATGTTCTGGTGTTTCACATAAGTATATTTATTTCCTGTACTTTGGTCTGTGGTGTGATAGAACTTTGAAATTTAAATATACTCATGCCAAGACAAACACAGTTGCCTTTGTTGATGTTTATTATTGTCTGTAGCCTGGGGGCATTATTGACTTAGGTAAATAAATAATTAGCTCACTCATTTGAAGTAGGAAGATGTAATTAATGAATTTGCTTATTCCTTCTGCTCCCCGGCAGACAGCCAGCCCTTTGGGTCTTTGTTCTTCATCCTTTCTCTCTCCCTTTCTGTCTGTGTTTACCTCCTCTCTGTATATCCATTCACAATATACTGGCCTACTCTGCTACTCTGGATTCCAGATAATATAGTTGCGTGTGGTACTCAGAGTAAGGTGATCATTCTAAGACATTAGTCACTAACCCAGGCATGTGTTCCAACAGGGAATCAAACCGTGACCTCCTGGTTCATAGGTCAACACCCAACCACTGAGCCACACTGGCTGGACGGCCCCAGTTGTTTTTACATCAAAATGAGATGTATGTGTGAACTCACGGGAACTGTGATGCAAAAATATTACCACAGTGGTCCACTATATAAAAACAGAGGTGCACTGTGGACGGCATTGTGTTCAGAGTCTTACTTTCCTGAACAATAATGGGAAAGACTGGGCTGCATCCTTTGGCAACATGCTGCATGATAAATACTTTGTGGTTAGGAATTAAACAGTATTCCCTCTGGAAAATCAGGCATTTTCAGCAGCCTTATTCTCATTCCATCAGACCACTCTGAAAATAATATCTGTGAAGATGTTGAGAGAGGGAAAGAAAGAATGTAAGTCTCATCATTGACTTCTCAATGCTGTATAAATCAAAAGCTGCCAGCTCAGAGAAGGAATGAACATAGGCCCACAATGATGCAGGTAATTACTCCGGTAAATGTTAAGTCTCGGAAATTGAAATTGTGACACTGTTCTCATATTAAGCAGATGGTCCTCAGATTTTTCTATTGATTCAAGTGGCTGATACCTTCTCAACAATTGGTGACTTTTAAGCTCAAAGAAGCATTTCATTTAAAAGAAAATTAGGGTTTCTTTCATCAGCTCTCTAGGTATTAAATCATAACCAATTGATATTTCCTGAACATCCACTAGGAGCTTATGATAGACATGAATATAATTTGGGCAACAGATTTACTGAAACCTCAAATACAAAATTCAGAAATGCAAATTAGCAATGCAAAAAGGAGACCAACTTACATGAAGATATAAAAAGAAATAAATGAATTTAGAAAGTAAAATGTGTAGTGGTAAGAAAGAAACGATCATTTCCACCTTAGGATCCACTGTGACTGCATCACATTGCTCATCCTTGCTGCCAGACTTGTCTATCTTGTTTTCAGATCCCAAGAACAATGTTATCACAGTCTCTAAGATGGTCCCCTCGCCCTTTTTTCAGAGGCTGAGCTCCCCATGTCTCTGAAAGTTAACGAAAGGCAGATCTTCCTGATGCTTTGAGAGCTGAAAATGTGGTAAGATGGTGAAACAGACCAGAGTGCTCCTTGCCAGTAGGAACCAAGCAAGTGAGCATGCCAAGCAACAGAACAGGAGTCGGTCCTCTTGGGGTAAACAGGACATGCTTTCCCTGTGACCTCTGGCTGACCTCCTGAGAGAAAGAGCCAAAGTAGTCAGCATCTCTGGCCAGTGAAATCAGCATCAGGGACATCGGAAGCTCAGAGAACTCCCTGGCTTTGGGAAGGAGCAAAGCAATGACACAGCAGTATTTAAAGGCGGAGTGAAATGATAATAATACTGCAGAGACTCATTCATTCTAGTCTGTTCTCCACTGCCTGTCACATTTCCCTATGGTAAATATCTATTCGACTTAGGGTCATTTGTTATAAAACCAGTTATCCCATTGTCCTCAAATAGCAAGAGGGTATTTACAACTTACAATATGTGATATATAATGGATTCAGGGACCTTTTAACTTTAATTGGGTTCCTGATTAGTGAGGAGAATGTTGAACTGCCATTGTGGTTTTGTGGGCTTGTTTTCAGTACACAGAACCAGCAACAATCACTGTGAACACTTTCTTATAAATACGATAAATAAATATGGAATGAAGTCGTTGGGGCCAAATTGGCATTGGTATCATTTATTTTCTACTTGGGTTTCCAGCTAATTAAATGAATGGATGCCTGTGCTAATTAAACTCACTTTGATAATGAGGCACTAAGGAATCTTAAATGACTGAATGTTAATGAATATTTCCCAAGTATGGTCCCAGTATCCTGAGTACTGCCAAATGGAAATTTCCTGTTTATCATTAAAATACAGAGTTCTTTAAAAAGTTCCACAGAGGTCATCAAAACTAGAAGCAGAAGGTTTGGTTTTGTTGTCTTTCTTTACAAGTCTGATCAGGTTGGTGAAATTTGAATAAAAAATAAATTTTTATTATAAATGAGGTATAATTGAACTCACCCTTTGGGATTTGGAAGGCCACAAATAACGGTGCACAAATTAAAGCCATAAACAGGAGAAAACTCTGCCTTACCCTGCCGCTGCTCACAGATGGACAACCCACAGATGCCCACTGTTTTTGCTAATAACTTGAGGCTAAGGCAGACAAAAGGTCTGGGCCATTTTGGAGGTGTGCTTTCCACAGAGCAATGCACAATGGTGCTGCTCTGGGTTTTTTTTGCTGGTAGATGAGCCTTATCAAGCATTTTTATCTGAAAACTACCATCACAGCAATTCTTGGAGTTGCTCTACAACCCTTGATAATTTGTTCCTCAGGCTTACAGTGCAAACCAGTAAACCCTAACACACTCAAATCAAACACTAATGGTACATAGTGCATACGGAGGAGCCATTTATAGGGCATGCCTTATATATAATTATTTATTTCAAATATTTCAAACCCTCAAATATTTCAAGTATTTAAATATTTATTTCAAAGATTCTACAAAGCCCCTCTTCCATAGTCTTCCTTAAAGGGGGAAAGAAAGGAATTAGTGTTTCTTGAGCAAGGCCTTGTGCTTGCTCACTATAGATCACAATTCCATCACCAAAGTCATGGCACATTGATGAGCAAGACCACCTCTTCATTCCTATAGGGGAAAAAGCACACACACATGTGAGACATTAGAAGAAAGCCAACGTATTTAACACCATGCCAATCTATTATTTAATTCAACACATTTACCCTCAGTTACTGACATCAAACCTAGGTCTACCATTGCAGCACCATGTTGAGGGAACCTCTCAAACCTTGAATATCTCACCCATAGAAGACGGATGATAGCTCTGCCAAGCAGGACTGTGGTGAAGATTAAGCTTGATGACATGAAAAAGACAACAGCACAGTTCCTGGTGTTTAACAAATACTGTTTTCTCCCTTTCTGACAGAGTAAGGAATAGTCACCTTTTTCACATGTGCAGATGTGGTCTTAAGTCAGTTTTAATTGGGCTGTCTAATATAAATAAAATGAAATGAATAAAATGAGTCATAAGGATACAAATTACAGAGAAAGCTTTTGAGTGTCTTTTTATATACCCTCTTTAGTGAGTGTGCGAGATGAAAGAACACTTTTTAGTAAGACACCTATAAGTCTTCCTAAGTAAAATTTCAATCCTCCGAGCTTAGTTCAGTTTTATCCCAGCCACTTCCTTCACATTCCAGATAGGGGCAGGACTGGGAGCAACCCAGACAGAGGAAGGAACAGATCAAAGGCATGCTTCCTCCTTCTAGGTGCATTTCTTCAAAGCTCCCATAACACAGCCCATTGGTCAGAACTTAGTTATGAGCCTTGCTTAGATGCAAGGAAGCCTGGTTAGTATAGTTTTATTCAGAGAAGCCATGTATCAGCTAAAAATCAGGTTCTATTAATAATAAAGTAGGATACAGCATGTGTCAGGTGACTCTTTGACATAGAATTCATTACAAAAATTCGAAGTGAGAGGTAATGGTGGCTTGGATTCTGGATATATTTTGAAGGTAGAGGCAAATGAATTTATTAAATGTAGAGTGGAAGAAGAATCAAGAATTTCTTCATGGTTTGGATATCTGAGCATTGAAACAATAGAGTTGCCTTTTATAGAGTTAGAGAAAATACAATGAGGGCATGTTTTAATGGCTAAACCAGGTTCATTTGGGGGCTTGCTGTTTGAGCTGCCTATGATACATTCAAGAAGAAATGCAATGAGACAGGTGAAATAAAAGAGTTCTAAGGGAAGGTCTGGACTCAAAAATTTATGTGAGAATCATCAAGGAACAGAGGAAAATAATTTCAAGGTCTGAGCATGAGAAGCTAATGTTTAGAAATCTGAAGAATGTAAAGAACATCAAAGGATGCTGAAAGAAGCAACCAGTGAAATAAAAAATAGTAAGTGTGAGAGCATGGGGAACTTCTCTTGGTGAGATAAAAGGCATCAGCTGAAAAAGAGATAAGGGAGGATGTGCTGTAGGTTTGAAGATAGAAGAGAATGTATGCAATAATCATTGAGGGATTGAACAGTATATCTGTTCGTCTTCACCTTAGGAGTAGTATGGTAATTTAAATTTTGGGAGCAAGAGAGCTCAGAGAAAAAGAGAAAAACAGCACACTGGGGAGAGTTCACATTTTTGAAACAAGAAGAAGAACCAATGAGTGGAACAGAGAGAGAGCAGTCAAAGAACTAATCGGAGATATCAAGGAGAGAAAATGTTCAGGTCAGGACAACATGTTACACAAAAGTATGGATTAGGGAGTCATATGCAAATCTGACTCTATCTCTTTCTAGCTGTGTGACTTTAGGCAGGTAGGCCAGCACCACTGAAATTTACTTTCCCCATTTGTAAAATGGAAATAATAATTGTACCTGCCTGGTTGCATTATTGTGAGGGTTATACGAACTATGGCTTGCAAAACACTAAGAATAACACTGCCCCTACCAAGCCAGTATTATCAAGTCAGAATTGATGAAGAAAGGGAGTTGCCAAGTGGCCACAGACAACCCAAATAACATATGTAGAAATTAAAAGTACCGTCTCCACTTTCTCTGTAATGAGATGTGTGCAGTTGCTGTGTGCAGTTGCAGAAATGATTTCATGTAGATTTTTTAGGCTAGAGATGAGTTTTGGTTGAGACTCTCAATTCATCAACTCTAGACACCACTTCTCCAGGATTTTTTTCAAGATATTACATTTTCTACTGTGTAAATGGTTTAAATTGAGTTTCTACTATCTGCAGCCCAAACCTTCTTATCTGATATGCTATGGAAACAAGGCCCTCCTTGATTAGAAAGAATCTATTGAATTACATTGTATTTTTTAAAATATATTTTATTGATTTTTTACAGAGAGGAAGGGAGAGGGATAGAGAGTTAGAAACATCGATGAGAGAGAAACATCGATCAGCCGCCTCCTGCACGCCTCCCACTGTGGATTTGCCAGCAACCAAGGTACATGCCCTTGACCAGAATCGAACCTGGAACCCCTTAATCCACAGGCAGACGCTCTAGCCACTGAGCCAAACCAGTTAGGGCTACATTGTATTTTTTGATAGTTTGAATGAAACAGTAGAAGTCTGATGTGTGTGTTTTTTTTATTTTAACAAGTATATATAGAATTCTCAAAAAATGATAAACTCCAATAGAGTTTTAGAGATATTTAAAAGTTAGATTTACTTTTTTCTGGTACAACTGAAACAAATTCTCAAAATGCATCTTGCTGTTTCTTCATTGTTTCTACAATTACTGACTCATTTAATAAATTCAATACTTCCATTTTAATTAAGGTATAATATCTACTTCTTAGTATAAACTCTTAACTATTTGCTTCCATGTTGTTAGTTAATTAATGATTTAGACATCTGGTTTCAGCTCTGAGATGTATAAAGCTGTGAAAAATATCATTCCCACCCTTACAATAAGAAAAAAGCTGGACTCATCAGAAAATGAAGTTGTCAGGGCAAACAAGTAACTCAAATATGGAGAGAGACGGGTGCCTATAGGGGTAAACAGAACCTGAGAAGTTACTTACCTGGGGCAGACTCTGCCAGGTTCCATGTAAAATGGTAAGAAGATACAGCTAAAATGTTTTCAAAAATTGCTAGAGGCTGAGTGTGGGCTAGCACGAGAGCGGAAATCCCTGGGTGTGGCAGATCTTGGGGTACATGCTGATCTAGAGGTATGTGCTGATATAGAGGTACGTGCTGATCTAGAGGTACGTGCACATTCTTGCTGGCAGTGCTCATAGGAAAGATCTGGAGGAATCCTGAGAAAGCTTTCTTAGTGGTGCTGACTTGGGAAAAGGAATGGCAGCTAATGTCCAACTCTGCCCAAACCTATTTCCTCTATCTTCACTAAGGACAAAAGGCTTAATCTGGGGGAGAAAGAATAATGAAAACTGTGAAATCTACTGAATCAGTGGGAAGAAAACAGAGAAAAAGCATCTTTCCTAGGGGAGGAATAGAAATATCTGTGAGGTCAAACTCTGTAGCGGGAGAGGCCTAGAGCACTTGTGAAGGCCACTGACCAGATCCAGCGACCTGACACCAAGCCTAAATCAGAACATCGGGGAATGCTGTCTTTTCCCACCACCAGGCTAACATGCTTAGAGTAAATTACCAGTAGAATGCAACTAGGATTGCTGCAAGAGACTAATCCTTATTAGACAAAAGGAAGACCCAAAGCCAAGGGAGGCAGAGACATTGAGACAAGAACCACTATCAAACTAGTCCATACTGCAAACATAAGCTATCACTAAAGGGATTTTAAGCCTGAGGTATACACAGGGGACCATAAAAACAATAAAGCCTAAACTCTGCCCAACTCCTGAATAGATTAACACAAAACCCTGTGCTCAAGGTCTAGTTGAAGAAAAGGCATGCTCATCTCCAGCCATAAAAAATACTTGCTCCAGTATCCATAGTTCTACACAAGATGTCTGGCTGTCAACAAAAATTTCTAAGGCATGTTAAAAGGCAAACACACACACACACACACACACACACACACACTCACAATGCAAGAAGCAATTACTGGGATTGGACTTTGAAACTATCAGACAGAAATTTTTAACTAATTATTATTAAAATGTTATTGGCCTTAATAAAACAAAGTAGACAATTTGCAAGATCAGATGAGTAATTCAACAGAGATATGGAAATTATAAGAAAGAAGTGCTAGAAAAAAATCAGTATAAATATAAGGCCTCCGTCAGTAGACACAACATTACTGAGGGAAAAAATCTGTGAACTTGATGACAGGAGAGTGGAAATTACCCGAACTGAAACACAGAGCAAAAAAAAATAATAATAATAAAAAATAATAGAGTACCTGATAGTGGGACAATTTCAAACAGAGTAATATATGTGTAATTGAAATCCTGAAAGAAGACAAGAGAGAAAATTAGGCAGAAGATATATTTGGAGAAATGATGGCAGAGAATTTTATAAAATTAGTGACACACATGAAATCACAGATCCAAGAAGCTCACAGAAAACCAAGCAGGACAAATACCACACACAGACACACATTTAAATATATTCTATTCAAATTTATGAAAATGAAAGACAGAGAAAAAAATCTTAAGTTAGCCAGAGAGGGGAAAAAAACACCTTATCTACAAAGGAACAAACATAAAAATTTATACAACTTATCAGAAACTAATCAAGCAGAAAGAAAATGTAACAACACAGCATGACCTCAATTTTAAATAGTTACAATCTCACATGCCAATATTTTATAGATCTATAATAGCATATTTATGACTTTTTAACTATGTAATTTTACTTTGCCCCTGCGACTTAACTTTTCATGGTCTCAATTTTCTAAACACTAATTCACATGATAATATTTATCTTACTTTTTTCTTAATACCCTGCTGTTTTTAAAATAAATATTGGCTAACACATTACATACCTTGGCAAAATGCAAGTTTCTATAAACTTAACATAGGTATCAATTTTTTAAACACCTTATCTATTACTTGTATACATTTTGAATCCATTAAGCTACATAAAAATTTATGTAAAGATAACACCAGGAACTGGAAGTAATTTTCTGGAAAGCTTTGAATACTGCCAACAAATGTTTATGTAATAAAAAAAAAGCCAATAGATTTATAGGATGTTTTTATTTAAATGTCAAAGTTGTAAACTTTGTGTTTTAGAGTTTACTAAAGTTTGATTGCGTGACTAGTCAGCACAAAATCCTATACTCCTTACTTGCGAGACACAAGGGCGTATTTTGAATGAAAAACTTTAAATTCATTTTAGCTACAGATGGCTGTTGTAAAGAATATTAAAAATGATCATGAAGTAATTGTCCAATAAGCATACTAAAAACAATAAAGTATATCTTGAACACACAGGTCTTAATAGAACATATCATCCATTGGGAGCACCAGTATCCTATCTGCAATAAATAAATGGGTATTGGATAGGGCAGTTGTTAAGTTTTAATCAGAAATGCTAGACACAAACTGGGAGTAAGAGAAGAAAACTTGGGGAAAAAATGGATCATCCAATTATCTTTGAGGTCTGCCTTATATAGTGGGCTGGTTACTACTCCCCACTCTGGAATTCTCTAATGCATGAAGTCAATCTTCCAGTTCTTCTGATTGATTTCAGTGTCCAAGTGGTAAAATATATACTTGGCTGTGCTCTTTGGCCCCTAAAGCTACCATCATGCTCCATTTCATTCATTAGAGAGAATAACAAATTGGAGCGAAGAGTGCTAGACATCAACCTGATTTCTCTTCAGCTCAGAAGGATAACTGATGAGCCGTTTCCTCTCCCTGCCCCATGACATAAACAAATGCCACATGTCTATTTGTCTTTGCTTTCAACCTAGTATATGTGATTCGCACTAAAAACATTTTCTTGTGTGGATAGTTGAATAAAATCCCTTTTCATGTGTCTGTACTTACTGCTGTGACAATATTATATTTATTAGTTCTTATTATTTCAGGCACTATAAAACCATTTTAGAGATATTACTTCATTTAATATATACATTTCTCTGAAGTAGGTTATATATCATGACTGTTTTATGGATGAGGATAGTAAGGATTAAAAAAGTTAGCCTGGCCAGTATGTCTAAATGGTCAGAGTGTTGGTTCATTCACTGGAGGGTCATGGGTTTGATTCCTGGTCAAGGGCACATACCTGGGTTGAAAGTTCAATCCCCGGCCCCAGCTGGGGCAGGTGCAGGAGGCAACCAAATGATGTGTCTCTCTCACATCATTTCTCTATCTCTCCCTCTCCCTTTCCCTCCCTCCCTTCCACTCTTTCTAAAATTTAATGGAAAAATGTCCTCAGGTAAAGATTAACCAAAAACAATAAAACAAAAAACTGTCAGTAAATAAAACTGAGAAGGGATGAGAAAAGAGACAAAAAGAGATCCAGGAGGCTATGCTATCTTAGAAGCCAATGACTACCTTTTAAAGACAATCTCAACAAGGTCTAATGCAAGAGAAACACCATGTAAGATTAAGCATTAAAAAGCAGAAAATGGATTTTGCAATCAGGAGATCATTGTTGACCTCAGAGAAGGCAAATTTTGTCAGACATTAGGGATGGACTTTGGTTTTAGTTGACCGAAGAGTAAATAGGAAATAAGTGGAGATATCCAGTATAGATCACTGCTTTATTTATCTTTTTTATTTTATTTTATCTTAATTAATTAATTAATTTATTTATTTATTTATTTATTTATTTTAGCAGTTGGCAGTTAACAAATGCAAACTGAGATGATATCTGGTAGGAAAAACAAGTGTGAGAAACTTTTATTTTCTTTATTTATTGAGCTATTTCGTTGTCTCAGTTTTCTGTTGTGAAAAAGTCAGACATGCATAAAAATTGCAGGAAAATGAACGTTGACTGGTGGGGCTTAAACTACGCACTGTAAGTTGAAAATCAGAGGAGGGAGAGGACGAGAAGCAGTGAGAAGTCTGACTGTAGTGAGAGGGGCGTGTAGCTTAGAAGACTGGATTGGCATCAAATGAATGAACCTTTCATGGCACACACCAGGTTCAAAACCCTCAGTAGCAGACTGGCTCATCTGTTTGTTTGTAGGCGCGTCATAGTTCAGCTAGAAAAACTTTTTCCAACTTATTTCTTCGACTAGTCTGAGGCAAGTGGCACAGTTAAAAGATTTTTAAAGAAAACCTGGTGGCACTGTTTGACCACCTGTGTGCTTGTAGTTTTTGCTAATACCTCCTAAAAACCCTTCTGAGCAAAGTTGGTTCTTGGTGAGGCTGCCTTGCTACTCTGGGGGTAGATGGCCCCACCAACTCTCCTGTAGGGTCCAATATTGGAAAAGCAACTTCTTACTCAGATTTCATTCAGTTCAAATGTTTAGCTCCTTGAAATGGATGGCTTTTGTTTGGATTGAGAAAATGTATTTATGACTTTCCTCTGACATTTTTAGCTCTATTCCTTGTAGGTAGGTGGTTTCTGGCACATTCTAGTTGGGAAGAGGTGATAGTATGTGTTCAGGGGCCTTAGACAGTGGTAAGGAAAGCCTTAGACATGTTTTTCTATAAATAATGCTTTCAGGTACTGTTTCTGCATGTCAGGAGTTAAATTCTAGAGTCACAAGTTCAAAGGCCCTCATCACATGCATATACATACAAACCACTTGAGCTTTTTGTTTAGGGAAATGATTTGGTCTAGCCCAGATTGCTAATGGATAATTTCCAGATTAGAACAGGCCATGGGAGAAGTTGTCAGGCTCATCTGCTGAAAAATTGGTTTCTTAAAAAAAAACGGAAGCTGAAGCTATTTTCAGATTTCAATTTATGTATGAAAATGGAAAAGGCAGCATTTAATTTGTTAATGGAAACCTGTTTCCCGCCTGAAGAGATCTGTGGAATAGACCTGATTCACTGGAACAAAGAAGGTCTTCAGGAGAGAAGTGAACGAAGTCGCCTCCGCCTGAGGAAACAATCCGGCAATTAAATCAGCTACCTCTACAAATGACACGCTTGGCTTTAGAGGAAAATTTAAATTTCTTTTTGAGTCTGTTATTTTTGATCATCCTTTTCCCATTTATTTCTGTTAATTAACATTTTACTATAATTCCATTTAGTAAGAGATGTTTAACATGTTACATTTTTAGCTGGAAAATTTTCAACAAGGCTTGGCATTTTTCACATTCACATTCCCCAACCCCCCAACCCCAGTCATGTCTGGCTTATCTTCTGAATCAGAGAAAAACAAATGGCATCTCTTACCAGGGACACAGAAGAAATAGAATGATTGATATTACTTGACGCCTACTGGGCTGAATGCCCAAAGTGGAAGGCTGTGGATCAAAGGCAGACCCAGGAAGGCTGATCATTTGTATACTGAGTTCATCACCAGACAGCCCTTGCTCTGATGCAAACAGATAGGCTATATGTGTACTGAAACAAACACAGGAGAGCGCAGTCTGTACAAGGGTCCAACAACGTTTTATTCTTTCTTCCACTGTGATTTCTGAACATCACAGTGTTTCTATAGCAAGAGTACATCTGAGCAGGCACTTCAGTCCCAAACAGTCTTGGCTTCACGTTTGGTTCTGAAGATAAAATTAAGAGCTGTATACAATCAGCAGATGCATAATGTTTCAATAATATGGGCACATGTATAGCTTATGTTTCTATTAAATCCATCATACACATTTACGCATAGGAATAAAGAGAGGACGAGAATAACGAATGAGTGTTTTTATTACAATTTCAACAGAAGTGGCATTTTCCTTCAAAGTACATAAGTCATATCCCTAGCATTACATAAGCCAACATATGATGAGAATGGACGGCTGCTATTAAGTTCTAAAAACACACTAGAAAATCTTACAAATATAGGTACTGAGTAAAAGTGACAAAATGAGCAAGTTTGGGGCAATAGCCAGAACAATTCACACCTAATTTAAAATTGTTTTGATTGATTTATAAAGATTATCAATTCATACCTTAAGGCATTTGTTATCAATATTATAAACTATTACATTATACTTTAAAACAATGTAAAGCAGTAGGAGCTGGAAGGGCAGGCCCACAGAGTACTTGGAGAGTGAAGGTGTGTGTGTGTGTGTGTGTGTGTGTGTGTGTGTGTGTGTGTGTGTGTGTTTAAGAGAGAGACAGAGAAATACAGAGAGAGAATTATTCTTTGGTGAGGGTTTTTTTTGTTTTTTGATTTTTGAGCATACATTTGTTAAGGTAAAGGGGAATTGGCAGAAGCATTAATAACTTTCAGGACTTGCCCTGAAGGACAAGTTATATTTGAAGATGAATCCTTAAGTCTGTTCTCTGACTTGTCAAGCAGTGGCAGGAGAAAAGAGAAACAATCCAAGAATGTTGATACCCACATCAATTCTACAGAGGGAGGCAGAAGATCAAGTATCTTCTGATGCTGTTTGAACACAAAATAATATTCTGAAAGTAAAGGGACTACATAAAAATATATTTTGAGAATACCTATAGCCATTTTTCCTAAGCCATGTATTACCAAATCTTTCATCATTAGGAGTAATTTTATTTGAAATTTCATTATTATTACTGTTATATATGGTTTCTCTTTCAATAGTAAACTTTAGCTCTCCCTAGTTTCCCTCTCCCTAACACACACACACACACACACACACACACACAGCCCTGAAAATCACCCTTGGTTCACATAGGGTTTTCTACTGAAAACATTGGGACAATGGCCAATGGCATTATGGTCCAGTATAAGGAATTAATTGCATAAATCTCTGTGGGTTTTTTAACTTTTATGGCCAACAATAAAAGAGTACAATTTTTCTTGCTTTCTCTGATTTTCCAAATCTTTGAACCAGAAAGGATCTAAGGAATTATCCACTCCACCCCTCTCTGACCAATCTTACACATAAGAAAACGGAGGCTCCAAATCATTAAGTGGCCTGCCTAATATAACCTGGAAATCCAAATCTAACAATGACTCTTTCTATATGAAAACCTTTTGGTAGTTCATTATCCTCTACAGAATAAAGTGTAAGCTCTTTGACGGGCTCTCCCTATATTTTCACTGTCATCACCCACCCCATTTCCCTACCACGAGTTTGTTAAGCAACTCAGAACTGCTGGGAGTTCCCACGGGCACACTGAGTCTGGCCTCAAGGCCTTGCTCATGATGCTGTCTTTTCCTGGAGCACCCTGTTCACCTCCGGGTCTTCTGTCTCACTCGATATACCGTGTTCAAAACTCAGGACAATGCAGCATGCCTTCCTAGAAGTACTTCAGATGTGGTTTAGGGACCTCTCTGTGACCTCACAAGACTGAATATCTTGATCACACTTCTGAGGCCATTACCATGATCTGTGGATGGGATCCTCTTCCATTAATCTCTAAACACTTTCACAACAGAGATTGTGTTTTTGCGCCTTTGCATGCCTAGCAAGTGTCTGGAACAAAGTAGTTTCTCAACAAATTGATGGAGCATCTATGGTTATTGCTAAAATAACCTTTTCTTCTCTATTCCAATCTATACAATAAGTGTGGGCCTATTAGATTGATAGAGTGGTTGAAGTTTAATTAAAAATTACCTATATAAAGACTGTAGTTTTGAGAGCACTTTCACACACATCCTTTCAGGCTGATATTCTAGGAAGCTGATTAGTCCTCCTCTGTATATAACAAAGCTGATGCTATCACATACCCATGGCTGGGGCATATATATATATATATATATATATATATATATATATATATATCCATTGTCCGTGATGACCAAACAACTGGTCACCATGAGGGTGGGTGGGTGGGCGGGGCTGCAAACAGTGGTGGGCGGTGGACGGGTGGGAGGGTGGGCCAGGCTCCGAGTGTGGAGGGGCTGCAACAGCGGTGGGCTACCATGCAGGATTTTGCGTGCTGGGCCTCTAGTGATATATAAATGAAGTAATCCTTGTTAATTACTTGCAAAGTTCTTGACACATGGCAGTGTTAAAGTATTGTTGTTATTACAAGTTATTTTTAGAAATGTATACTGTTAGGCTTTCTCCTACATATTTCTGCCATTATATTTGAACCTGATTTAAAACTTCAATATTGAAATTGTTTTTCACTTTTTTTCTGGAGAAAATGATTTTTAGGATTCAAGGATAAGCTATATCTAAAACTGAAAAATAGAACAGTATGCAGGTTTTTAAAAAATAGAGGAAAGTTGTATACTTTAGACAATTAGACTAGGGGAGAAAATGTCAAGGAGAATCATGATCAATGCTTTAAAATAGCTGAGATCTTTTATATAAAAATAAGACTCATCTTATATACTAAACACACGAGTAAAAGGAGTGAATGGAAACAACAGAAGAGTATCTGGGTAATTACCAGTTAAGATTGGGTTATAGAAAATTCCTGTAAGTATGGAATTCTATTCTATTCTATTTCAAATATCTATCCTTTAACTATTGTTACTAACAAATTACAACATTTATATGCTATAAAATACTAAAGAATAAGTAAAAGTAAATGATTCAGCTTTATCATTGGTAGAAATTTATATTTTTTCAGTGAAGGTATGACATGATTTTAACTTTAAAAAAGCATTGGCTATTTTCTGTGTAAGTCATAAAAGAAAAACATTAGTATAATGAAATCTAAACTTTTTAACTGTAATTTATTGGAAAAAATAAAAGCATAAGTCAAGAACTAGTTATATTTAGCCATAACTCACAATACTAAAATCACTATTTGCACTGATAAATATATAATAAATTATAATTTATTTTAAAAGATGCATAAATTTCATGGAGGGGGGAGTAGAAATTACAAAAGAAGTATTACTTGTTCTCTGAGAACAAATATCATTCTGAACTTCCCTTCTGGCTTTCTAGCAACTTCTAATTTCAAATTCCATCAATAGGTGTACCCTATATAACATAAAGCTCAGATGGCAGTGCGAGTCTTTCTATTTGCTTTGGCAGACCTCTCATCTCTTTTAATAAGACTTGTGGAACAGATAAAGACCAATACAATTGAAGTTGGTTATGAACGATTGCAGTCCTGGTTTATTCAGGGTTTTGTATTCCACCTCCTAGGGAACAAAAAATCCACAGATTTTTATGCTTCTTGGGGTGAGCCAGTTCAGTTACTTGGACAAATGAAGGGAGAGGATTTTCACATTTGTTCTTGGTGGTTTTCCCAGGTGTTAGACTTTCTAGGGAAATCCACATATTCTCAGGGTAGTGTCTCAGTTTATCTATCTAATATCCTTATATCATCTGGTTTCAGTGCCTTTACAAATTCTTCTTTTAGGTCATATTCCAAACTCCAGCATTTAAGCCAATGGTTTACAAATATTCCCATGAGTATTCACAGATATTTTTTTAGGATTCTCTAAGGAGTAAATATATGTAAATCTTATTCAAGCTCAATAAGTCATATCATAATGCAAGTCAGAGTAATATACATAGATAGCTTTGACCTGTTCTTGGTTTTATTCAGTAAATCATTTTCAAATATCTATTCTTTAACTATTGTTACTAACAAATTGCAACATAAACACCAACACCTGATTGCATCATTCCGATGTCTTCACTGAGGTGGAGCACCACTCTTAAACTGAAATGGAGTTTGACTTGCCCAGCCATGATTTACCAATTTGCAAATATACATACAAAGCTTTTAAATATTTTTTATAATTAATAAACCTGTTTTACTCTTTAGAGCTGTTTATTATTTTAATGAATTCACCCATTCAGTCTCTGGAAACATTGAAGCTGATGTGTCTGTCTGAATGTAATGACATTAATTTCTATATTCCTGGTGTGTTTGTTTTTTTTTTTTAACCTAATTGTAAATCTCATAGCTTATAGCATACAACTTGTAGTGTCATCATGACTTTGTTAGCTGTGTAGCATCAACAGCTGGTTCATTGCCTAGTACATCAGTGTTGGATTAATTTGGAAGAATTCATCTGATACTGATGTGAAAGAGTATCTCACTCACTGCCCAAGTTTAAGTAACAAAGCCTTTATGTTCTTGAATAAGAAGAGCAGTTGATAGATTATGATTTGACATGCGCAGAGACTTTTGAGGATGTAATAAAGGGAAAGGAATCTCTATATTGGCACCAAGAGAGAGGGAAAAGCAAATGAGTCGAGAAGGATGGCGGAGCATCTCTCTAAACCAACTTGAAATAGAGTCTTTATTATCAACAGAAAGGTTGAGAGTCTTAAGTTAAAAAATTATCTATTCTTTATTTATGATGTCTGTGTTTTGTTTTGGGTGTGTTTCCCAACCGATGGCTTGAAGGGTACATACCTGATTTTTAGATTCTGCTTATAAATTTTAAGAATGAACTTAATGCTTCTCTTTTTTTTTCTTTTCAGTTTTACAGAGTGCATATTGACTGTACCCTTTTTAAGCAATGCATAAACTGGGCACACTAGTATTTTTCCTCACTTTCCTTCTTTACTCCATCTCCGGATTTTGGTTATGTTATTTATTTAAATTTTTCTTATATATTTCTTATACCACAAAAATGTATTTAAACATCTATTGCTTGATTTGTCTCTTTAAGACATATTAATCAACTCCCAATTATGAAAAATTAGAAATTTAGTCTAATTACATTTATTTCCACCATTTTGCACCTTCAAAAGTTTATTATGTTATATCCACATTTTCAAAGTTTTAAGCACTTAAATTCTGATCTAAAACAACAATCCTTACATTTGCTTCCTGCTAATGCTAGATCTGAATAGCCTGTTTATGCCCAGCCCTTTCCCACAATGCGCCCCTCTGATGCGCTGCTGCTGAGGGATGCTTCCACAGATTGTCCTCACCCTGAGAACTTGTATTATAATAAAGGAGTAGTGGGTGTGCCCTACTCTTTAAGGACCATTCTATATCTGTTAGGATGAATTTTAGCTGCAAATAAGAGAAATTAAACTACTAGGACATGCATTGTCTTACGTGATACAGAATCAGCAGACAGGTGCTTGCAGAATGGTTATTCAGTGGGACAGAGACATTACTAAGGGCTCAGAACCTTTGCACCTTTTCTGACTGCTGAGTTTGGCAGGGAGAACAGTTCTGGGAACCATCCTACAGCTCCAAGAGTCATGTGCAAATAATAATGTGCAGAAGCAGTAAAGGGGTTCACCCATCGGTGTTTCTCTTTAAGGTGAACAAAAGTCTCCCAGAAGCACACAATTGTGTCCACTTTCTAGAATTAGCTCTCTGTCGAACTCAGATCAATGAAATGGCTATATCCCTAGAGATAATTAACTGGAAAAGCAGTAAAGAGT
>NW_005873553.1:12303-22953 GCF_000147115.1 Myotis lucifugus | reverse complement strand
TTAAGAACCATGGAGAATAAATCTATCAAGGATAGGACTCCTACTCCCGCCATTCTAGAGATTTCCAGGATCCTTATCATGTGGCGCCTGTGGGCCATGGTCTTGGAGAGTACTTCCTAGAGCCGACGCCTGACGACCCTGCATGCTCTTATCAGATTGGACTCCGCAGAGAGGCATGTAAGACTAATTCTAAAACCGCCGCCCCTGTCTTGTTGCACCTTTTGGCCTCTCCCTCCTTATAAATGCCACTGCCTGCACTGAGATGTGCAGATGGGTTTTGGAACAAGCTTCCCCCATCTTCTCAGATTGCCGGCACCTGAATAAACCTCTTTCCTTCCTCACCACCACCTGTCTCACTGGACTGGTTTCTGGGGTGTGAGTCAGGGGGACCTTGTTTTTCTGGACACATTCCTGGTACATGGACTCCCTGGAACAGGTGTATCATGGCCATGTTCTTTCCTCTGCAGGTGACAGGGGGAAGCAGAGACGGGTCACAGAGTAAAGGAGCGAAGAACGGTGCTTTGACTTCAGAGCAAGAAGAAGAGGTAAGAAAAAATGGATCATAGGAGAAGGAGGAAGCATTGGGCATGGAGTCTGATCTGAGAGAGGAATTTTGACTTTGTGGACTGAACTGAGTTTAGCAGAAAAACCATACAGCCCTTGCAAAGAGCATGGCTGAGGTTTGGAGTTGGGAGAGATCATTCTATAAGTGATGTTATAAGACCTCGGGAATCATGCTTGCTGTTTCACCTGTCTCTTTGCTTCCTGATTTCCCAATCAGCTATCCCAGTACCTGTCTGTCCCTGAATATTTTGGTCTTGCCTCTCTCACCAGCACCTGAGAAGCAAGACCTCTGTTAAGAAGCCCACCTGGATGCTGATATTAGCTTTGTTCCTTTATCAGCTGTTAAAGGTATAGCATATTATTTGCATATTATTTGCATGGGGTGGCTTGTTCTATGCTTTGTGAGTTCCATCTGAGATGATCAGAAAGAAGGTGGTGGTTTTAGGACAAAAAGAAAAGTTGATCCAACAACAAAGTTTTAATTAACAAAAGAAATATTAAAGAAAAGTGCCCAGCTGGCATTGCTTACTTGTTTAGCTTAAACCTCGGAACCAGGATTTCTCGGTTCACTTCCCTGTCTGGGCAATGCCCAGGTTACAGTCTTGATCGCAGTAGGGGGCATGCAGTAGGCAACCAATCCATGATTCTCTGTCATCATTGATCTTTCTCTCTCTCTCTCTCTCCCTCTTCCTTCTTCTCTGAAATCAGTAAAACTATATGAAAAAAATGAAAGAATAGTCATAGCACAGTAGAGCATTGAGTCAATACAATATAATAAAAGGCTAATATGCAAATCGATAAAACTGCAGAAGGACTGGTCGCTATGACACCCACTGACCACCAACGGCAGATGCTCATGGCAGGAACTGTCCACCGGTGGTCAGTGCACTCCCACAGGGGGAGCGCCGCTCAGCCAAAGGCCACGCTCACAGCTGCTGACCTCAGGGATGGGGGGAGCCTCCACGGCAGCACTAAAGAGGTTCTAAGCCATCAGTTGGACATCCCTCAAGGGGTCCTGTACTGGGAGAGGCTGCAGAATTGGTAGAGGGACCGCCCTGAGTGCATAAATTTTGTACACTGAGCCTCTAGTACTATCATAACTGTTATGGTGTCAGATGGGTATGAGTTTAATTGCATGATTTCTTAGTCCACTATATAATGTATACTCATTGGGGTGTACCCCTGAAATGAACCTAACATTCTATGTCAACTGTCCTTTAAAAAATGTTTTAAAAATTCTACAGGACCATGTTACTTTCAAAGAATCATATTTTACATTAAGTACGTTGTGTACAGTTAGTTCTAGGAAAGAGATCTAAAGCTAAAAAGAAAGAAAAGTTGAGATTTATCAATTTGCAAAATAAAACAAAGGCAACCACAAACACAACCGTGAAAACCATAAATATTAAAGCCGAGGTAATATGCTTTTGGATACCCCATCCCCTGTTTTTCGATACCAGGACTGAAGTAGCAAGAGGTTCTGAGAACAGTGACTGTTGCTCCTTGGACCACGGAGGGGTCATGGCCGAACTACCATCGAAGGTGAACCTCACCTTGCACCCCAAGTGCCTGAGGATCCGTAGGCACTCGGTGTATGAGGACGAGAAACATCGCACATGGCTGCATCTCGTCATGGACACAGGTGTCCTGCAGGTACGCTTGCGCCAGGAAGACATCCCCAGTCAGCATATCAGACTCACCACCACCCCGCTGACCTCGAGCACCATGCCTTGGATGTGGACCCTCCATTCTGGCAGCCAGTACGTGGACCCCATGGCCCGGTTCTGGCGCATCGTGCACCACGTTAAGGGGAATGATGTGGAGGAAATGATCCTTGAGCTGATGGAACACTTGTAGGACACTTGATGGGGTTCTTGTCTCTTGTCAACCGGCGCCCCAGTCGTGCTGGCCTGCCGGTGGGATGTGTATAGTTCTGTTCACCTTTTTAATAATCTCTGTTGTTCTATCTGCCACCCCTTGGGTGCGAGGGCACATTGATTTCTCTCTATCTCTAGCTTTCTTCTTGTTGTTGTTGTTGTTGTTCTTGTAGCTGTTGTTGCTGTTCTTGTTGTTGTTGTTGTTGTTGTTGTTGTTCTTCTTCTTCTTCTTCTTCTTCTTCTTCTCCTTTCTCTCTCTGTCTCTGTCTCTGTGACTCACTTCTCTCTCTGTCTCCTTCTCTCTCAAATCAATAAAAGCATTTTGAGCCAAGCTGGTGTTTCTCAGTGGTTGAGGGATGACCTATGAAGCCGGAGGTCACGGTTTGATTCCTGGTCAGGTCACAGATAAACATTAACCAATGATCACTAGCTAGTTTGGCTCAGTGGATAGAGGGTGGGACTGTGGACTCTGGAAGGTCCCAGGTTTGATTCTGGTCAAGGGCACATGCTCTGGTTGTAGGCTGGATCCACAGTAGGGGGCGTGCAGGAGGCACCCGATGTATGATTCTCTCTCATCATTGAGGTTTCTCGCTCCCTTCCTGTATGAAATCAATCCTATATAATAAAAGCCTAATATGCTAGGTGTCCAGTCAACCGGTCATCTGTTCAATCAGTCAAAGCATAATATGCAAATGATATACTAAGGTTGCTCTACTGCTCGCTATGGCATTCACTGACCACCAGGGACAAGACATTCAGACTGGTAGGACAGCTTGCTGTTGGGTGCTGGCTGATCGGGACTGAGTGAGACATGCTGGACACACTCTGGAGCCCTCCCATGGTCCCTCCCCAGCTGGCCAACCTCCCGTGTCCTTCCCCAGACTTAATGGGGCACCAGTGGGGTGCCTTGGCCTGGCCTGTACCCTCTCGTAATCTGGGACCCCTCGGGAGATGTCAGAGAGCCAGTTTCGGCAGATCCCCACAGGCCAGGCAGAGCCACCACTCTGGTGCTCGAATTGCCCCAAACATTCGTTCTTTTTGGAGAGGGAAGTATTGGTTGATGAACCTCAGGAGATCAAACAATGAGAATGCTTGTCATTGAAATGGAAACTATTTCCCGTGATAGCCTCGAGCCTTGTCTACCGGGGCTGTGCTAATAGTTTGAGGCTTAAGGTGTTTTTCTTTTTCTTTCTCTGTTTAGTATATTTTTACTAGAGGCCCAGGTTTCGGACTCGATCGCCAGTAGGGGGCGTGTGTGAGGCGGCTGATCCGTGATTCTCTTTAATGCAACCATGGATGTCCTGAAATTGATTTCTGGGGCTCCCTCCGGCTCCCCCTCCAGCCTCCTCTCCCTGGTGCGATGGTTGATGAATTTTATGATAGCTGGGCTTTGTTTGGGGCTGTTTAGTGCTAAACAAAATTAAAAACCCAAATGCACACAGAGGTAGACGCTAAAGCCATGATTTTCTCTCATCATGGATGTTTCTCTCGCTCTCCATTTCCCTTCCTGAGTCAATAAAATAATTTACAAAAACATTAGCAATTGTTGCATTCAGATGGCATGCACATTGTTTTAAAAGTTTATTATTTTTATTATTTAACACACCAGGTGAGTAGTCATCTAAAGACTACCTAGCGCCCATGCTAGTGTGGGTCAGTGGATAGAGCTTCGGACTGCGGACTGAAGGGTCCCGGGTTTGATTCTAGTCAAGGACACATGCCCAGGTTGCGGGTTCAATCCACAATGGGGGTGTGCAGGGACTGCCGGTCCATGATTCTCTCTCATCATCACTGATGTTTCTATCTCTCTCTCCCTTCCTCTCTAAAATCAATATATATATATATATATATATATATATATATATATATATATATATTGTTTATAAAAGAGCCCACGCCTCGATATCTGTCATGTGTTGCACTGCAGACACTCTGTCTCATGACCCCTTTGGGCTCGTTTCCTTCGAGGGCAGTATGAGGGTGACATTTGAACTATGTTTTTTTCCTCCCAATTTTTTCCTTTTTATTTTGCTTCTCCAACAGGCAGATGTCTGACATTTCCTGAGAACCCCATTCATCTTTCCTTCCTAATTGGGGAAGAGTTTGCCTCAGTCTAGGTCACTGAGTTGGAGTTCTTTTTAATTTTTTTTTTCAGAGAGGAAGGGAGAGCGAGAGAGTTAGAAACATCCATGACGAGAGAATCATGGATCGGCTGCCTCCTCTACGTCCCTCACTGGGGATCGAGCTCACAACTGGGGCATGTGTCCTTGACCAGGAATCCAACCCGGAACTCTTCAGTTTGCAGGCCAACACTCTAACCACTGAGCCAAACCCGCCAGGGCCAATTTGACTTTTTAAAAGGGTGCAAATGCCTTGAAGAAGAACGAAGCATCTCAGCGCTCATGTCACAGTGGAAATTACAACTGACCTCACCATTCTTTCCACATTGTTCCTGTAAATGCAGACTCTGACGAATAATGAAGCTTGTAGGTAAACAGCATGTTTGTATAAGATTCCTAGCAACTAATTTTACAAGATATGAACTCTGACCTTCCCAGTTCTGGGAGATTTGATGACCTTCAACTTTAGAACCAGGAGGACAAAGTCTAGGATGACGCACACTGGACTGTCACCTGACCACTTGCAAGATCCTTATCAGATTGGACTGTGTCTGTCGGCATGGAGAGAACTTCTCAAGCCCCGCCCCCTGACCTCTTTGCTCTGTTTGGCCTCTCCCTCCTTATTAAAGCCTCTGCCTGCACTGAGATGTGCAGATGGGTTTTGGGGCGAGCTTCCCCCATCTTCTCAGGTTGCCGGCACCTGAATAAACCTCTTTCCTACCTCACCACCACCTGTCTCACGGAACTGGTTTCTGGGGTGTGAGTCAGTGGTACCTTGTTTTTTCTGGACACATTCCTGGTACATGGACTCCTGGGAATATGTGTATCATGGCCATGTTCTTTCTTCTGCAGGTGACAGGGGGAAGCAGAGACCGGTCACAGAGGAAAGGAGCAAAGAATGGTGCTTTGCATTCAGAGCAAGAAGAACAGGTTAGAAAATGATGGATGGGAGGAGGAGGAGGAAGGATTGGGGATGGAGTCTGATCTCAGGGAGGAATTTGGTCTTTGTGGACTGAAGTGAGTTTAGCAGCAAAACTCTACAGCTGTTGCCAAGAGCATGGCTGAGGTTTGAAGAAGGGAGCGATCATTCTATAAGTGATGTGATGAGACCTCAGGAATCCTACTTGCTGTTTCACCTGTCTCTTTGCTTCCTGTTTGTCTGATCACCTATCCCAGTATCTGTCTGTCCCTGAATATTTTGGTCTTGCCTCTCTCGCCAGCACCTGAGAAGCAAGACAGCTGTTAAGAAGCCCACCTGGACGCTGACATTAGCTTTGTTCCTCTGTCTGCTGTTAAAGGTAAACCATATTATTTGCATAATATTTGCGTGAGGTGGCTTATTCTATGGTTTGTGAGTTTCCTCTGAGATGATCAGAAAGAAGGTGGTGGTGTCAGGACAAAAAGAAAAGATGATCCAACAACAATGTTTTTTATTTATTTTTTATTTATTTATTTATTTATTTATTTATAATATTTTTATTAAATCTTTATTGTTCAGATTATTACATTTGTTCCTCTTTTTTTCCCCCATAACTCCCTTCCTTCCAGTTCGCACCTCACCCTCTGCCCTCACTCCCCACCCACTGTCCTCATCCATAGGTGCACAATTTTTGTCCAGTCTCTTCCCACATCTCCCACACTTCCCCCCCCCAAGAATAGTCAGTCCATTCCCTTTCTATGTCCCTGATTCTATTATAATCAACAGTTCATTCTGTTCATCAGATTATTTATTCACTTGATTCTTAGATTCACTTGTTGATAATGCATATTTGTTGTTCATAATTTGTATCTTTACATTTTTCTTCTTCTTCCTCTTCTTAAAGGATATCTTTCAGCATTTCATATAATACTGGTTTGGTGGTGATGAACTCCTTTAGCTTTTCCATATCTGTGAAGCTCTTTATCTGACCTTCAATTCTGAATGATAGCTTTGCTGGATAAAGTAATCTTGGTTGTAGGTTCTTGGTATTCATCCCTTTGAGTATTTCTTGCCACTCCCTTCTGGCCTGCAAAGTTTCTGTTGAGAAATCAGCTGACAGTCTTATGGGTATTCCCTTGTTGGTAACTGAGTTTCTTTCTCTTGCTGCTTTTAAGAGTCTCTCTTTGTCTTTTGCTCTTGGCATTTTAATTATGATGTGTCTTGGTGTGGTCCTCTTTGGATTCGTTTTGTTTGGGGTTCTCTGTGCTTCCTGGACTTGTAAGTCTATTTCTTTCACCAGGTGGGGGAAGTTTTCTGTCATTATTTCTTCAAATAGGTTTTCAATATCTTGCTCACTCTCAACTTCTGGCACCTCTATAATTCTGATGTTGGTACGCCTGAAGCTGTCCCAGAGGCTCCTTACACTATCTTCATATTTTCGGATTCTTTTTTCATTTTGCTTTTCCAGTTGGGTGTTTTTTGCTTCTTTGCATTTCAAATCTTTGACTTGATTCTTGTGCTCCTCTGGTCTGCTGTTGGGCGTCTGTATAATATTCTTTATTTCAGTCCGTGTATGCTTAATTTCTAGTTGGTTCTTTATCACAACATCGAGGGTCTCATTAGATTTCTTGTAGATCTCAATAAGTTTATCGGCGGCTTCTAGACAGTTCTTGAGGGACCTTAAAAGTGTGGTTCTGAACTCAATATCCTCCATTGACAATTTTGTCCTGTTTCTTTGTCTCCGAATTTTTTATGCTTTCTTGGTGCACCCCCTAGTGGTCTTTGTGGGCAGTCTTGTTGTAGTTAAGCCTTGATTGTTGTAGTTAATACTAGGGGGATTTGGCCTCCAGGCCAACTGGCTGTGAGAATCAGCTGTGTCTGCAGTGGGAAAACTTCTGTCCTCTGGGGAGGTGCTAATCTAGCCTTTGCCTGAGGCTATCTGACAAATGGCTCTACACAGGGCTTGGGCGGGGCGGGTCGCACGTGATCAACATGGCGGGCGGAGCGAGAAGTTATGGCTGCTCTCAGTCCCGTTCCCAGAGGCTCTGCCTCTCAGAGTCCCAACAACCGCTGCAAACCTCGGAGAGAAAGCTGCCCTCTCATTTCAACCGATGCCAGACAGCCCCGCTCCTCCCGTTTGAGTCTGGGTCCCTAGAGACTCGCCCAGAACTGGAGCTCAGAGTCTGAGACTCCCTCCTGATTGAAAACGACAACCGCACCCTCAGCCACCAGCCCGCTCGACCCGTACCTCCGCACCTTTGTATTTTCTGCACTGCACCTCCTCTGAGTCTCGGCACGCTGTTCTCCTTCCTTCTAGTTGAAGAATTTCCCCTCAGCCAGCCTTCATGTGGTTCTGGGTGATGCCCGTTCTGTCTTTTAGTTGTATTTTTGAAGTGGTTGTTCGAGGCAGCACACTCCGGTGTTTACCTATACCGCCATCTAAGTTTCTCCCCAACAACAAAGTTTTAATTAAGAAAAGAAAAAAATAAAAGAAAGGTAAGAGCCTGGCCAGCGTGGCTTAATTGTTTAGCTTCAACCGAGGAACCCCGAGATCACAGTTCGATTCCCTGTCAGGGCACATGCCCGGGTTACAGTCTTGATCCCCAGGAGGAGGTGTGCAGGAGGCAACCAATCTGTGATTCTCTGTCATCATTGATCTTTTTTTCTCTTTCTCTCCCTCTCCCTTCCAATCTGACATCAGTAAAACTATATGAAAAAAAGCGAAAGAATAGTCATGGCACAGTAAATTAGAGCATTGGGTCAATCCTATAGAATAAAAGTCTAATATGCAAATCGATCAAATGGCAGAACTACTGGTTGCTATGACACACACTGACCACCGGGGGCAGATGCTCATGTCAGGAGCTCTCCACTGGTGGTCAGTTCACTCCCACAGGGGGAGCAACACTCATCCAAAAGCCAGGCTCACAGGTGCCGAGGGGGGGGGGCGGGGGGGAGGAGCCTCCACGGCAGCACTAAAGCTGTCAGTTGGACATCCATCAAGGGGTCCAGGACTGTGAGAGGCCTCAGGGCTGACTGAGGAACACCCCAGGTGCATGAATTTTGTGCACTGAGCCACTAGTAATATTATCATAACTGTGTATGATGTCAGAAAGGTATGAGATTAATTGCATGATTTCTTAGTCCATCATATAATATCTAATCATTGGGATGTACCCCTGAAATGAACCTAAGGTTCTATGTCAACTCATTTGAAAAATTTTTTAAAAATTCTATAGGACCATATTACCTTCACAGAGTCACATTATACTTCATGTATGTTTTGTACAGTTTGTTCTAGAAGAGAGATCTAAAGCTAAAAATGAAAGAAAAGTTGAGATTTATAAATTTGCACAATAAACCAAAGGCAACCACAAACACAACCATAAAAACCATAAAGATAAAAGCCAAGTTAAAATCCATTTGGAGACCCGATCCCCTGTATTTCGATGCCAGGACCGAAGTGTTGAGAGGCTCTGAGAAGCTGTGGCTGTTGCTCCTTGGACCACGGAGGGGTCATGGCCGAGCTCCACTCAAAGGTGCACCTCCACTCGCACCCCATCTGCCTGATGCTCCGTGGGCCCTCCGTATATGAGGACCAGAACCAGCGCACGTGGCTGCAACTCCTCATGGAGACAGGAGGTGTCCTGCAAGTTCGGTTGCGCCAGGAAGACATCCCCATTGGGCATATCTCACTCACCACCAGCCCGCTGACCTCGATCACCATGTGGACGCTCCACCCGTGCGGCCAGTACGTGGACCCCATGTGCCGGTTCTGGCGCATCGTGCACCACGTCAAGGAGAATGGAGTGGAGGAAATGATCCTTGAGCTGAAGTAACACTCATAGGACATGTGATGGGGTCCCTGGCTCTTGTCACCCTGAGCCCCAGTCTTGCAGGCCTGCCGGTGAGATGTGTATAGTTCTGTTCACCTTTTTAATAAGCTCTGTTGTTCTATCTGCCACCCCCTGGGTGCGAGGGCACATTGATGTCTCTCTCTCTCTTCTTGTTCTTTTTCTTCTTCTTCTTCATCTCTTTTCTCTCTGTCTCTCTGTCTCTCTCTGTCTCTCCCCCTCTCTCTCAAATCAATAAAAGCATTTTGAGCCAAGCTGGTGTTTCTCAGTGGTTGAGGGACGACCTACCAACCCGGAGGTCACGGTTCAATTCCTGGTCAGGGCACAGACAAGAATTAACCAATGAGCCCTAGCTTGTTTGGCTCAGTGGATAGAGGGTGGGACTGTGAACTCTGGAAGGTCCCATGTTCGATTATTCTCAAGGGCCGATGCTCTGGTTGTGGGCTCAATCCCCAGTACGGGGCATGCAGGAGGTACCCGATATATGATTCTCTCTCATCATTGATGTATCTCTCTCCCTTCCTGAATGAAATCAATCACATATAATAAAAGCCTAATATGCTAAGTGTCCAGTTGACTGGTCTTCTGTTCAACCAATCAAAGCATAATATGCAGATGATATACTAAGGTTGCTCAACTGCTCGCTATAGCATTCATTGACCACCAGGGACAAGACATTCAGATTGGTAGGTCAGCTTGCTGCTGGGGTCTGGCTGAGGGGGACTGAGTGAGACATGCTGGACACACCCTGGAGCCCTCCCATGGTCCCTGCCAGCTCGCAGACCTCCTGTGTCCCTCCCCAGATCTAATGGGGCACCGGTGGGGTGCCTTGGCCTGGCCTGTGCCCTCTAGTATTCTGGGACCCCTTGGGGGATGTCAGAGAGCCAGTTTCGGCCGATCCCCGCAGGCCAGGCCGAGTCACCACATTGGTGCACAAATTCCCCCAAATATTCATTCTTTTTTTGGAGAAGGTATTATCCGTTCACGAACTGCAGGAGATAAAACAATGAGAACGTTGGTCATTGAAATGAAAACTATTTCCACTGATGTCTCTGAGCCTTGTCTACCGGGACTGGGCTAATATTTTCAGGCTTAAGGTCTTTTTCTTTTTCTTTCTCTGTTTAATATATTTTGACTAGAGGCCCAGGTTTCAGGATCGATCGCCAGTAGGGGGCGTGTGGGAGGCGGCCGATACATGATTCTCTTTAATGCAACCATGGATGACCTAAAATTGATTTCTGGGGCTCCCTCTGGCTCCCCCTCCAGCCTCCTCTTGCTGGTGCCATGGAAGATGAATTTTATGATAGCTGGGCTTT
>NW_005873553.1:0-12203 GCF_000147115.1 Myotis lucifugus | reverse complement strand
TGTTTGGGGCTGTATGAAAAAAATGAAAGAATAGTCATGACACAGTAAAGTAGAGCATGAGTCATCCTATATAATAAAAGCTAATATGCAAATCGACAAACCGTAGAAGGACTGGTTGCTATGACACCCACTGACCACAAGGGCAGATGCTCATGGCAGGAGCTGTCCACCGGTGTTCAGTACAGTCCCACAAGGGGAGCGCCGCTCAGCCAAAGGCCAAGCTCACAGCTGTCAAGCACAGGGGGGTGGTGGGAGCCTCCATGGCAGCACTAAAGCGGTTCTAAGCCATCATTTGGACATCCCTCAAGGGGTCCTGAACTGAGAGAGGCTGCAGGATTGGCTGAGGGACCACCCTGAGTGCATAAATTTTGTGCACTGAGCCTCTAGTAATATTATAACTGTTATGGTGTCAGATGTGTATGAGATTAATTGCATGATTTTTTAGTCCACTATATAATGTCTAATCATTGGGATGTACCCCTGAAATGAACCTAACATTCTATGTCAACTGTCATTTAATAATGTTTTAAAAATTCTATAGGACCATGTTACTTTCATAGAATCATATTTTACATTAAGTACGTTTTGTACAGTTTGTCCTAGGAGAGAGATCTAAAGCTAAAAAGAAAGAAAAGTTGAGATTTATCAATTTTCACAATAAACCAAAGGCAAACACAAACACAACTGTAAAAACCATAAAGATAAAAGCCGAGGTCAAATGCGTTTGGAGACCCCATCCCCTGTCTTTCGATACCAGGAACGAAGTAGCGAGAGGCTCTGAGAATCTGTGGCTGTTGCTCCTTGGACCACGGAGGGGTCATGGCGGAGCTACCATCGAAGGTGCACCTAACCTCGCACCCCAAGTGCCTGAGGATGAGTGGGCACTTGGTGTATGAGGACGAGAAGCATCACACATGGCTGCATCCTGTCATGGACACAGGTGTCCTGCAAGTACAGCTGTGCCAGGAAGTCATTCCCAGTGGGCATATCGCACTCACCACCAGCTCGCTGACCTTGAGCACCATGCCTTGGATGTGGACGCTCCATTCTGGCAGCCAGTACGTGGACCACATGAGCCGGTTCTGGCGCATCGTGCACCACCTCTAGGCGAATGGTGTGGAGGAAATGATCCTTGAGCTGATGGAAGACTCATAGGACACGTGATGGCGTCCCTGGCTATTGTCAACCTGAGCCCCAGTCCTGCTGGCCTGCCGGTGGGATGTGTATAGTTCTGTTCACCTTTTTAATAAGCTCTGTTGTTCTATCTGCCTCCCCCTGGGTACGAGGGCACATTGATGTCTGTCTTTCTTTCTTTCTTTCTTTCTTTCTTTCTTTCTTTCTTTCTTTCTTTCGTTCTTCTTCTTGTTCTTCTTGTTCTTCTTCTTCTTCTTCTTCTTCTTCTTCTTCTTCTTCTTCTCCCCTCCTTTCTCTCTCTCTCTGAATCTTTGTCTTGCTGTCTCTCTCTGTCTCTCTCCCTCTCTCTCAAATCTATAAAAGCATTTTGACCCAAGCTGGTGTTTCTCAGTGGTTGAGGGACAACCTATGAACCAGGAGATAACGGTTTGATTCCTGTTCAGGGCACAGACAAGAATTGATCAATGAGCCCTAGCATGTTTGGCTCAGGGGATAGAGGGTTGGACTCTGGACTCTGGAAGACCCCAGGTTCGAATCTGGTCAAGGGCACATGCTCTGGTTGTGGGCTCGATCGCCAGTAGGGGGCATGCAGGAGGCACCCGATGTATGATTCTCTCTATCAATTATGTTTCTCACTCCCTTCCTGTATGAAATCAATCCTATATAATAAAATCCTAATATGCTAAGTGTCCAGTCGACCAGTCATCTGTTCAACCCATCAAAGCATAATATGCAAATGATATACTAAGATTGCTTAACTGCTCACTATGACATGCATTGACCACCAAGGACAAGACATTCAGACTGATAGGTCTGCTTGCTGCTGGGGTCTGGCTGATGGGGACTGAGTGAGATGGGCAGGACATGCCCTGGCGCCCTCCTATGGTCCCGACCCAGCTGCCCAACCTCCCACATCCCACCCCGGCCCCAATTGTGCTCTGTTGGGGTCCCTTGGCCTGGCATGTGCCCTCTTGTAATCTGGAAACCCTCGGGAGATGTCAGAGAGACAGTTCCGGCCGATCCCCGCAGGCGAGGCAAGAGGCACCACACTGGTGGACAAATTCGTGTACCGGTCATCTAGTAAAAATATATTAAACAGAGAAAGATAAAGAAAAAGAACTTAAGCTTGAAAATATTAGCCCAGCCCCGGTAGACAAGGCTCGAAGACATCACTGGAAATATTGTTCTTTTCAATGAGCAGGGTTCTCATTGTTTGATCTCCTGAGGTTCGTCAACCAGTACTACCCTCTCCAAAAAAACAACGCATGTTTCGGGGATTACAGGTATTTTATGCTGATCATCTCTTTCCTTTGATGAATTGCGAGGGATGCCAGGGCTCGTCTCCTGAAGGCTCGAACTGGCTCTCTGTATGACTTTAGCGTCTAGCTCTGGATGTATTTGGGTTTTTAATTGTGTTTAGCATTAAACAGCTCCAAACAAAGCCCGGCGATCATAAAATTTATCTAGCATCGCACCAGAGAGAGGCGGCTGGAGAGGGAGCTGGAGGGAGCCCCAGAAATCAATTTCAGGTCATCCATGGTTGCATTGAAGAGATCACTGACTGCTGATTAAATTCTCCTCTTGCAGGAAAGTGTTTGCAAATGCAAATTGAGACCTTTAACGCTGAAGACAGGGGAGCGTGAGGGTTCTGTTTCTAAGGTGTGTTTCTCATATTTAAAATATTGCACTTCCGGCCCAGCCAGCATGGCTCAGAGGTTGAGTGTCGACCTATCAACCAGGAGGTCACGGTTCCATTCCCGGTCAAGGGCACATGTAGGCGTTGTGAGCTCGATCGCCAGCAGGGGATGTGTGGGAGGCAGCCGATCTGTGATTCTCTCTCATCATGGATGTTTCTCTCCCTCTCGATTTCCCTACCTCTCTGAGTCAATAAAATCATTTAAAAAAATATTAGCAATTGTTGTATTCAGGTGACATGCACATTGTTTTAAAACAGTCTATTATTTTTTTGGTTTAACATACCGGGTGGGTAGCTATTTAAAGAAGATCTAGCGCACGAGCAGGTTTGGCTCAGTTGATAGAGCATCGGCCTGCGGACGGAAGGGTCCTGGGTTTGATTCCAGTCAAGGGCACATGCCCGGTTGTGGGCTCGATCCCCAGTGGGTGGTGTGTAGGAGGCAGCCGGTTCATGATTCTCTCTCATCATCACTGATGTTTCTATCTCTCTCTCCCTTCCTCACTAAAATCAATAAAAATACATATATGTGTTTTTATAAAAGATCCCATGGATTCGAGATCGGTCATATGTCCCACTGCAGACACTCTGCCACATGACCACTTTAGTCTCGATTTCTTCGAGGGCAGTATGAGGGTGACATTTGTATTATGTTTTTTTTTCCACCCTTTTTTCTTTTTTCTTTTTATTTTCTTCTCCTAAATGCCAACAGGCAGATGTCTGATATTTCCTATGGCACCATTCGTTTTTCCTTCCTAATTGGGGAAGAATTTGCCTCAGTCCAGATCATTGAGATGGGAGTTGTTTTTAATTTTTTTTCCAGAGAGGAAAGGAGAGGGAGAGAGGTAGAAACATCCATGATGACAGAAACATGGTTCGGCTGCCTACTGCACATCCCTCACTGGGGATCAAGCCCACAACCTGGGCATGTGCCCTGGACCGGAATCGAACCCGGGACCCTTCAGTTCGCAGGCCAACACTATATCCACTGAGCCAAAACAGCCAGGGCCAGTTTGACTTTTTCAAAAGGTGCAAATGCCTTGAAGAAGAACGAATCATCTCAGCACTCATGTCACAGTGGGAATTACAACTCACCTCCCTATTCTTTCCACATTGTTCCTGTAAATGCAGACTCTGACTAATAATGAAGCTTGTAGGTAAACAGCATGTTTGTGTAAGAATCCTAGGAACTAATTTTACAAGATATGAACTCTGACCTTCCCAGTTCTGGGAGATTTGATGACCTTCAACCTTAGAACAAGGAGGACACACTCTATGATGACGCACTCTGGACCGACACCTGACCACTTGTAAGATCCTTATTGTATTGGACTGTGCCTGTGGGCACATAGAGTACTTCTCAAGCCCCGCCCCCTGACCTCTTTGCTCTGTTTGGCCTTTCCCTCCTTATAAAAGCCTCTGCCTGCACTGAGATGTGCAGATAGGTTTTGGAACGAGCTTCCCCCATCTTCTCAGGTTGCCGGCACCTGAATAAACCTCTTTCCTTCCTCACCACCACCTGTCTCACGGGACTAGTTTCTGGGGTGTGAGTCAGGGGAACCTTGTTTTTTTGCACACATTCCTGGTACATGGACTCCCTGGAACAGGTGTATCATGGTCATGTTCATTCTTCTGCAGGTGACAGGGGGAAGCAGAGACTGGTCACAGAGGAAAGGAGTGAAGAACGGTGCTTTGCCTTCAGAGCAAGAAGAACAGGTAAGAAAAAGATGGATGGGAGGAGAAGGAGCAGGAGGAGGAGGAAAGATTGGGGATGGAGTCTGATCTGAGGGAGGAATTTAGACTGCGTAGACTGAAGTGAGTTTAGCAGCAAAACCATACAGCTCTTGCCAAGAGCATGGCTGAGGTTTGGGGAAGGGAGAGATCATTCTATAAATGATGTTATGAGAACTCAGGAATCCTACTTGCTGTTTCACCTGACTCTTAATTCCGGTTTGCCTGATCAGCTATCCCAGTATCTGTCTGACCCTGAATATTTTGGTCTTGCCTCTCTCTCCAGCACCTGAGAAGTAAGACCACTGTTAAGAAGCCCACCTGGACGCTGACATTAGCTTTGTTCCTCTGCCAGCTATTAAAGGTAAACCATATTATTTGCATAATATTTGCGTGAGGTGGCTTATTCTATGGTTTGTGAGTTCCCTCTGAGATGATCAGAAAGAAGATGGTGTTTTCAGGACAAAAAGAAAAGTTGAACCAACTACAAATTTTTAATTAAAAAAAAAAGAAAAGAAAAGAAAAGAAAAGGAAAGGAAAGAAAAGAGCCCAGCTGGCATGGCTCAGTTGTTTAGCTTAAACCTAGGAACCAGGAGATGTCGATTCGATTCCCAGTCAAGGCACAAGCCCAGGTTAAAGTCTTGATCCCCAGTAAGGGGAATGCAACAGGCAAAAAATCCGTGATTCTCTGTTATCATTGATCTTTCTCTCTCTCTCTCCCTCTCCCTTCCTCTCTGAAATCAGTAAAACTATATGAAAAAAATGAAAGAATAGTCATGGCACAATAAAGTATAGCATTGAGTCAATCCTATATAATAAATGGCTAATATGCAAATGGACCAAACAGCAGAAAGACTGGTCACTATGACACGCAATGATCACCGGAGGCAGATGCTCATGGCAGGAGCTGTCCACCGGTGGTCAGTGCACTCCAACAGTGGGAGCGCCAGTCACCCAAAAGCCAGGCTAAGAGTTGCTGAGCACAGGGGGGTGATGGGAGCCTCCATGGCAGCAATAAAGCGGGCCTAAGCCGTCAGTCGGACAACCCACAAGGGGTCCCTAACTGGAAGAGGCTGAAGCGCTGACTAAGGGACCCCCCTCAAGTGCATGAATTTTGTGCACTGAGCCTCTAGTTATATTATAATAACTGTGTACGGTGTCAGATGGGTTTGAGATTCGTTGCATGATTTATTGGTCCATTATATAATGTCTAATCATTGGGGTGTACCCCTGATAGGAACCTAATGTTCTAAGTCAACTGTCATTTAAATAATGTTTTTAAAATTTTATAGGACCATGTTATCTGCAAGGAGTCATATTTTACCTTAAGTACGTTTTGTGCAGATTGTTCTAGAATTAAGATGTAAAGCTAAAAAGAAAGAAAGGTTGAGATTTATAAATTTGCAAAATAAACCAAGGGCAACCGCAAACACAACGGTAAAAACCATAAAGATAAAAGTCGAGGTCAAATGCATTTGGAGACCGCATCCCCTGTCTTTCCATACCAGGACCGAAGTAGCGAGAGGCTCTGAGAACAGTGACTGTTGCTCCTTTGACCACGGAGGGGTCATGGCCGAGCTCCCGTCGAAGGTGCACCTCACCTCGCACCCCATCTTCCTGAGGCGTGGGCCCTCGTGGTATGAGGACGAAAACGATCGCACATGGTTGTACCTCATCATTGAGAAAAAAGATGTCCTGAAAGTACTGTTGCACCAGGTAGACATCCCCATTGAGGATAACGCACTCACCCCAAGCACGCAGACCTCGTACATAATGCCTTTGTTGTGGACGTTCCACTCTGGTAGCCGGTACGTGGACAACATGTATCGGTTCTGGCGCATCGAGCACCATGTCAAGGTGGATGGAGTGGAGGAAATGATCCTTGAGCTGATGAAAGACTCGTAGGACATGTAATGGGGTCCTTGGCTCTTGTCAACCTGAGCCCCAGTCCTGCTGGCCTGCTGGTGGGACGTGTATAGTTCTGTTCACCTTTTTACTAAGCTCCGTTGTTCTATCTGCCACCCCCCTGGTGCGAGGGCACATTGATCTCTCTCTCTCTCTCTCTCTCTCTCTCTCTCTCTCTCTGTCTCTTTTGTCTTCCTGTATCTCGCTGTCTCTCTCCCTCTCTCTCAAATCAATAAAAGCATTTTGAGCCAAGCTGGTGTTTCTCAGTGGTTGAGGGACAACTTATGAACTCAGAGGTCACGGTTCAATTCCTGGTCCGGGCACAGACAAGAATTAACCAATGAGCCCTAGCTTGTTGGGTTCAGTGGATAGAGGGTTGGACTGTGGACTCTGGAAGGTCCCAGGTTCGATTCTGGTCAAGGGAACACGCTCTGGTTGTGGGCTCGATCCCCAGTAGGGGGTGTGCAGGAGGCACCCGATGTATGATTCTCTCTCATCATTGATGTTTCTCCCTCCCTTCCTGTATGAAATCAATCCTATATAATAAAAGCCTAATATGCTAAGTGTCCAGTCGACTGGTCATCTGTTCAACCATTCAAAGCATAATATGCAAAGGATATACTAAGGTTGCTCAACTGCTCGCTATGAGATGCATTGACCACCAGGGACAAGACATTCAGATTGGTAGGTCTGATTGCTGCTGGGGTCTGGCTGATGGAGACTGAGTGAGACAGGCTGGACACGGCCTGGAGCCCTCCCATGGTCCCTCCCCAGCTGGCCAACCACCCATGTCCCTCCCCAGACATAATGGTCCACCGGTGGGGTCCCTTGGCCTGGCCTGTGCCCTCTCATAATCTGGGACCCCTCGGGGGATGTCCGAGAGCCAGTTTTGGCCCGATCCCGCAGGCCAGGACAAGGCATCGCTCTGGTTCACGAATTCGTGCACCGGGCCTCTAGTAAAAATATATTAAACAGAGAAAGACAAAGAAAAAGACCTTAAGCTTGAAAATATTAGCCCAGGCCCGGTAGACAAGGCTCGAAGACATCACTGGAAATAGTTTTCATTTCAATGACCAGGGTTCTCATTGTTTGATCTCCTGAGGTTCGTCAACCAATACTACCCTCTCCAAAAAAAGAACGAATGTTTGAAATATTACTGGTTTTTTATTCTGATCATCTCTTTCCTTTGAGGAATTATGAGGGATGCCTGGGCTCGTCTCCTGAAGGCTCGAGCCGGCTCTGTGTATGGCTTTAGCATCTAGCTCTGGATGCATTTGGGTTTTTAGTTGTGATTAGCACTAAACAGCCCCAAACAAAGCCCAGCAATCATAAAATTCATCGAACATCGCACCAGAGAGAGGCTGCTGGAGAGGGAGCTGGAGGGAGCCCCAGAAATCAATCTCAGGGCATCCATGGTTGCATTAAAGAGATCACTGACTGCTGATTAAATTCTCCTCTTGCAGGAAAGTGTCTGCAAATGCAAATTGACACCTTTAAGGCTGAGGGCTGGGGAGTGTGAGGGATGTGTTTCCAAGTTGCGTTTCTCATATTCAAAATATTGCACTTCCGGCCCGGCCGGCGTGGCTCAGTGGTTGAGCATGGACCTATCAACCAGGAGGTCATGGTTCGATTCCCTGTCAAGGGCACATGCCCGGGTTTCGGGCTCGATCGCCAGTAGGGAGCAAGTGGGAGGAAGCCGATCCGGGATTCTCTCTCATCATAGATGTCTCTCTCCCTCTGGATTTCCGTTCCTCTTTGAGTCAATAAAATCATTAAAAAAAAATATTAGCAATTGTTGCATTGAGATGGCATGCACATTGTTTTAAAATAGTTTATTATTTTGCCCGAGCTGGTTTGGCTCAGTGGATAGAGCGTTGGCCTGTGGACGATAGGGTCCCCGGGTTCGATTCCCGGTCAAGGGCACATGCCCGGGTTGCAGGCTTGATCCCCAGTGGGGAGCGTGCAGGAGGCAGCCAGTCCATGATTCTCTCTCATCGTCACTGATATTTCTATCCCTCCCTCTCCCTTCTTCTCTAAAATCAATAAAATATATATATATTTTTTTTTAAAAAGTGCCACTGCCTCTAGATTTATCATGTGTCCCCTGCAGACACTCTGTCTCCTGACCCCTTTGGGCTCGATTCCTTCGAGGGCAGTATGAGGGTGACATTTTAATTATGTTGTGTGTTTTTCTCCCCTTTTTAATTTTTTTATTTTCTTCTCCTAAATGCCAACTGTCAGGTGCCTGACATGTCCTTACACCCCCATTCATCTTTCCTTCCTAATTGGGGAAGAGTTTGCCACAGTCCAGGTCATTGAGCTGGGAGTTTTTTGGTTTTATTTTTTTTTTTTTCAGAGAGGAAGGGAGAGAGAGAAACATCCATGATGAGAGAGAATCATGGATCAGCTGCCTCCTGAAGGCCTCCACCTGGGGATAGAGCTCGCAACCCGGGCATGTGCCCTTGACTGGAATCAAACCCAGGACCCATCAGGCCGACGCTCTATCCACTGCTCCAAACCAGCTAGGGGTGCATATCTATACTAATAAAAGGGTAATATGCTAATTAGACCAGGTTGACCGGACACCTTCCAGACGTCCGACTCTCTTCTGGACAAAGCCACTGTGGCCGGGGCCGAGGCAGAGGCAGTCAGGGGCGATCAGGCCAGCAGGGGAGGGCAGTTGGGGGCGATCAGGCCGGCAGGGGAGGACAGTTAGGGGCGATCCGGCCAGCAGGGGAGGGCATTTGGGGGAGATCAGGCCAGCAGGGGAGGGCAGTTAGGGGCGATCCGGCCAGCAGGGGAGGGCAGTTAGGGGCAATCAGACCAGCAGGGGAGGGCATTTGGGGATGATCAGGTTGGCACGGAGGGCAGTTGAGGGCGATCAGGTCGGCAGTGGAGGGCAGTTGGGGGCAATCAGGCCTGCAGACAGGTGAGTGGTTAGGAGCCAGGATTATGAAATTAATCCTGGATTAATCTCAGTACCTGGATTATGAGAGGGATGTCCCAGGAGTCCCAGATTGGAGAGGGTGCAGGCCTGGCTGAGGGACACTCTCACCCACCCACCCCCCCGTGCACAAATTTCGTGCACTGGGCCTCTAGTCATTTTATAATTCTCTGAGGGATTTTGCCACGGATAGGGCTTGAGTTGCTGTGAGAAGGGACGTGCCTCGAAGCTCCCTCCCCAAGTCCTTCTGTTCATTTACTGACAGGGTCTGACCTGTGTCAACAAGATAAGGGCTTTCTTGCAAAAGGCCTGTAAATCAGCAGACAATTCCCTGAGGAGAATGCGACATACGCTTCCCCTGTTTCAGAGTAAATTTGCAGACAACGGAAATCTGAGGTGGGCATGAGAGTTTGTTATTTAGATAATGAGCTCTGGTGAATTTATTTCAGTTTATTATTATTTAAAATATATCTTTATTGATTTTACAGAGCAAGAGAGAGAAAGAGAGAGAAAAACATCCGTGATGAGAGAGAATCATGGATCGGTTGCCTCCTGCACGCCCCCTACTGGGGATCGAGCCCACCACCCGGGCATGTGCCCTTGACCGGGAGTTGAACTGTGACCTCCTGGTTCATAGCTTGATGCTCAAACCCTGAGCAGCACTGTCCGGCCGTAGATAATTAGTCTTTATCCATGGAAGAGATGTGCAGAAATTACATAATCATTTTGCTCCGATGTAGGTCCTAATCCAACAAAGATAGGGCCCAGTGAGTGCATATTTTTCCATAACTCTTATAGGTCCTGTAGAAGCCTGGTCAAAGTCCACATATTTTTAAAAACATATTTTTTTTATTGATTTCAGAGAGGAAGGGAGAGGGAGAGGGAGAGGGAGAGGGAGAGGGAGAGGGAGAGGGAGAGGGAGAGGGAGAGGGAGAGGGAGAGGGAGAGAAACATCCATGATGAGAGAGAATCAGGGATTGGCTGCCTCCTGCACACCCCCTACTGGGGAAAGGGAATGGACAATAGACACACGCCCAGTGAGGTCTGGGTGACGTGGGGGGGTGCTTAGCTGTCAGTCACACCTGGGAGCCAGTCAGTGGCTGTAATAGGCATGGACACTGCAAGGGCATGAGATCTGAGATACTTAACTGCTGGACACAGGGTCCTCTTCCTCTCTCTTTCTGCTGCACCTGACCCCTGGCTTGTGGGACTCTCACATGCTGCACACACCCATGAGGCCCACAGCCATGTGGGCCACACACAATGGACTGATAGACTGTAACTATTAATTCATCATCTATTTGTTCATCTATCCATCTACCATCAATCCACCATCCATCTATCCATACATCCATCCACTCATCCACCATTTATCCATTCATCCATCCACCCAACATCTATCCATCCATCACTCATGAACCTATTTATACAATTATCTATCTACCCATTCATTCACTCATTCATTCATATCTATTAATTCATCATTTGTTCATCTATCCATCTACCATCCCATCCACCATCCATCTACCCATCTATCCATCCATCCATCCATCCATCTACTCATCAAACATTTATCCATCCATCCACCCACCATCTATCCATCCATCATTCATGCACCTATTTATCCAACCAACTATCTACCCATTCATTCACTCATTCATTCACTCATTCATTCACAACCATTAATTCATCATCTATTTGTTCCTCCATCCATCTATCCATCCATCCATCTGCATCTATCTCTTCATCCATTCATCCATCCACCCATCATCCATCCATCCATCCATCCATCCATCCACTCATCCACCATTTATCCATCCATCCATCCACCATCTATCCATTCATCCATCATTCATGAACCTATTTATCCAACCATCTATCTACCCATTCATTCACCCATTCATTCATATTCATTAATTCATCATGCATTTGTTCATCTATCCATCTACCATCCATTTACTTATCCATTCATTCATCCATCCATCCATTCATCTGCATCTATCGCTTCATCCATCCATCCATCCATCCACCCATCCATCATCCATCCATCCATCCATCCACTTCTTTATACATTTAGATATGGAGAGAGAGAGAGAGAGAGAGAGAGAGAGAGAGAGAGAGAGAGAGAGAGAATTCGCAGAGCTTTCCATCCTCATACATTTCTGTTGAAAGTGGACAGAGCATAATTGAATTGAAGGTCATCGCCGCCTTCTAATAGTGGGTGGAAGACACGCCAACCAGCTGAACAAATAACAGTCATAGCTACTCAAGGAGGCAAGCCATCCCCCGTGAAAACAAACTCAGACCCCGCGAGCTCTCCTTTTGTGAGTCTTTTGCATTCAAATTGGTCCTGTGTGAGCCAAGATCAACACTGCTGGCCTTTCGCTAACAGAAGGGTGCTCCCCAAACAGCGACCCTTGCCTTAAATGACATGACAAATATGAAAAGGAAAGCAGTGGATCCTCTATCAGAATGCAATCTTCCTCAGAGCGTGCTGCCTGCAAAAGCCCTTTATTTTTCTCCTGTTAATCTTTACTGTTGAAATTATTAATAGGTCTTCCTTTTTTTCCCCCGCATTAACCTCTTGCAGCCCGCTCCCATCCCCCGCAAGTCCTCACCATCTCATGGTCTGTGCCCATGGGTGATGCATACATGCACACAAGTTCATTAGTTGATCTCTTCCCACTCGCCCGCTCCCCTGCCTTTCTTCTGACATTCAACAGTCTGTTCATGCTTCTATGACTCTGGGTCTATTTTAAAAAAAAATATATATAATATATAATTTTACTGATTTTC
>NW_005873552.1:13037-23300 GCF_000147115.1 Myotis lucifugus | reverse complement strand
CATCCTCAGGCAAGCTGTCACGCCTTCTATCCCATCCACTTAGCAGCCACCGCAGAAAGCTACTCTCTTCCATAGAAGGGACCCCGAAGTCCTGGGCTGACTCCTGTCTTCCTAACTCAAGTCTTGTGGACACCACCCCCCCATGCCCTCCCCCACCGCCATGTACGGTCACAGGGACCAATGGCTCAGGTTGATGTAAGTGCCCAGTTTGGAGTAGGGGTGCTGGGCAGGGTGAGAGTCAGTCGCACTGACCATGTGGACTGAGAGAGAGGAACGGGGTGTTCCCCATGAAAAACCACCGGCTGTTGCCAGAGGAGAGGGAATGGCTGCAGGAGGCAGGATCCACACAGGCCCAGCCTGATGCTGAGTCTCCGAGTGACACTTCAGGAAAGTCGCCCACATACAGACATGCAGAGCTGGGAATAATTTCCCCAAACCGGGGAGAAAAGAAAGTGCCTGCTAAAGGGTACAGTGCACTCTTTCCCACTGGCTTGAAGGAGCTCCCACCTCACTGAGCTTGGGGGAGAGTGGGGGGGGGCAGGGGATGGGGGGCGCTCGGGGAGGGCCGAGAAGGAGGGGCACCTACCACCTCATTCTGTGTAACTCAATCCCTGGGAACATCTGCCCTGAACAGTCAGCTCCGAGAACAACCCCCTCTCCTCCAACCGTTTCTTGGCCAGCTTGGCGGTCTTTTGTAATCATCAGCTAACATCTGCGATATTTTCTATGTGGCAGGAAAGATATTTTTTCCTCCTTTACCCTTCTTCCTCCTGGGGTTGAATACAAAATAGATTAGAACGACAAAGTGAGGCAGCCTTGCTCTTAACAGCATAGCCTGCAGATTTGTTCAGCTGGGAGCGTCCGTGGTCTGGACACTTCCTCGGCCACTCCCCGAGGGCAGGCTCTTGCAAAGGCCTCTCCAGCCCTCCTTTCCAGCGCGCTCCTGGCCCAAAGCCCTGGATCTGGTGGCAGTGGGACGGCACCACAATGTTACCAGCGATGACACCTCGGGTCAGCGACCTCGGTATTTGAGTTCTGACTGAGAAAGAATTCAGAGCCAAGACTCAAACTATCAGACAAAGTTTATGTAGAAGGTCTCTGAGGTAGAAGTGAGCTGTAGAAGAACTGGACTCAGGAAACAAGTTACAGAGGCAAAAGAAGGGCCCTTGGGGTGGTGGGGTGCGGGGGAGGGGGGCAGGAAGGAAACGGCACCTGGGGCAGGTGGGGAGAGCATGGCTGTGCTCCAGAGAAAAGCAGAGCTGGGTCTCCGATTGAGGGCATTGATCTGGGCCTCGCAGGGGAGGGTCCTCATAGAATATTCATCAGCTGTCCAGGTGTGCCCTTTCGGGATCCTGGTCTCCCCTGATTGGTCAGTCGGTGCCAGGGCAGGGGGTCATTTGTTCATGCAGCTGGTCCTGATGTCAGCTATGGCTTGTCTGGTTTTGCTGCTTTTCTGGGCCTGGAGCTGAAACAAAACTGGGGCATGCAGGAGGCAGCCCATGGAGGTTGCACTCTCCCAGCAATGTTTCTCTCTTCTCCCTTCCTCTTTCTCTAAGAATCAATAAACGCTTCTCAAAAAAAAAAATAAAGTAGATGGTTGGATGTACATTCTATGGAACAGGATTTCATAACGTCTTGAGCAATGTTAACAAATGTTAAAAGCACACAGCCCTGCTGGTGCCAAAAGGCTGGTGGTTGGATTCCTGGTCAGGGTACATGCCCGGGTTGTGGGCTTGATCCTGGGCTAGGGATGTTTAGTTCTCACATCAATGTTTTTCTCTCTCCCCCTCTCCCTTCCTCTTTCTCTAAAAATCAATTATTAAACATCTAAAAGAGAGAGAGAGAGAGAGAGAATACTTTCTTAGCACTTAGACTCCTAAGAATACCAACGAGTTGACAGAGAAACTTAGTGTTCCTGGGAGGCAGTGGTGCCAGACCAGTGGAACGTTACCCTCCCGGGAGCACTTTGCAAAAGCTGAAGACATTTCAGTTGTCACAACAGGAGGAGGGAGTGTTCCTGGCACATAGTGGTAGAGGCCAAGGACGCTGCTGTACGTCCTGCAGGACACGGGATAGGCCCCCACCACAAAGAACAAGAGGCTCCAAGTGTCAATGGCCCTGAGTTTGCGGGCCCCTGCTTTTGAATTTTAAAAAAACTGCCTTTGTTGAGCTATAATTTACACACACTTAAACTTCTCTTTTTAAGTCGACTAGTCTGAGTTCCTGCTGTGGTACAAGACTGAAGAAACCCAAGCGACACTTAGAGAAATGGAGTTACACAGCGTTATTACACCGGCGGTCTCAGAGGAGTTGCCTCCAAAGTCTGAGAAAACCAATATGGTGGAAGCCCTTCTTTTATTTCCTTTGGTTTCCCTGTCCTCCAAATGTGGATGGGGACTTCCGGACCTTTGGCGGGCTTTGCGAAAAGCCCTGTGTGTTGGAATGGGGGCCTTGAGGGCATATCTAAGGGCCTGGCCTGGCGCCAGCCCTGATAACCCTTCTGAGGGTTGTGTAATGTTCATGGATTATGGCCTCTGTAAAATGTGAGCATTTAGGTGGCAGAGCCTGCTTCCCTCCCTCCTCCCCAGCGGCGCTCCTCCTCTTCTGCCTCGCCTCTGGGGAGGAGGGAAGGAAAAGGAAAAAATCAATCCCTCTCTCCCTCCCCTCTCGTCCTTGGCTGCATTCGAACCTCAGGCCCTCAATCTCCAGGCCAATGCTGTATCCACTGAGCCAAACCAATCTGCACTCTTCTCCTCTCTTTTTTTTTAGGGCCTAAGTAGCGGGTTTCAATCAACTTCTTTTTCCTGGTAGATTCAACTAAGACCACTTGTTGAGCTTAAAGCACTCACATTTGCCTCTTGTTGATCACTGAGAGAGAAAGAATTCCACAGGGCCCCTAGAGTTACATTGTGAAATCCCACCAGCAGTGCACGAGTGTTCCTTTTTCTCCACATCCTCTCCAACACTTGTCCTTTGTTGATTTGCTGATGATAGCCATTCTGACAGGTGTGAGATGGTACCTCATTGTTGTTTTGATTTGCATCTCTCGGATGAGTAGTGACTTTGAGCATGTTTTCATATGTCTCTTGGCTTTCTGAATGTCCTCTTTTGAAAAGTGTCTATTTAGGTCCTTTGCCCATTTTTTGATTGGATTGTTTATCTTCCTTTTGTTAAGTTGTATGAGTTCCCTATAAATGTTGGAGATTAAACCCTTATCGGTGATAACATTGGCGAATATGTTCTCCCATGCAGTGGGCTTTCTTGTTGTTTTGTTGATGGTTTCTTTTGCTGTGCAGAAGCTTTTTATTTTGATGTAGTCCCATTTGTTTATTTTCTCTTTCGTTTCCAATGCCCTAGGAGCTGTATCGGTGAAGAAATTGCTTTGGCATATGTTTGAGATTTTGTTGCCTTGGATTCCTCTAGTATTTTTATGGTTTCCCATCTTACATTTAAGTCCTTTATCCATTTTGAGTTTATTTTTGTGTATGGTGTAAGTTGGTGGTGTAGTTTCATTTTTTTGCATGTATCTGTCCAATTTTCCCAACACCTTTTATTGAAGAGACTGTCTTGACTCCGTTGTATGTTCTTGCCTCCTTTGTCAAATATTAATTGAGCATATTGGTTCGGGTCAATTTCTGGGCTCTCTATTCTATTCCATTGATCTATATGTCTGTTTTTGTGCCAGTACCAGGCAGTTTTGAGAACAGTGGCTTTGTAATACAGCTTGATATCTGGTATTGAGATCCCACCTACTTTGTTCTTTCTCAGGATCGCTGCAGCTATTCGGGGTCTTTTTTATTCCAGATGAATTTTTGGAGAGTTCATTCTAGGTCTGTGAAGTATGCCGTTGGTATTTTAATGGGAAGTGCGTTGAATTTATAGATTGCTTTGGGTAGTATGGACATTTTAATGATGTTGATTCTACCAATCCAAGAACATGGTATGTTCTTCCATCTGTTTATGTCTTCCTCTATCTCTTTTTTCAATGTCCTGTAGTTTTCTGAGTAGAGGTCTTTTACCTCTTTAGTTAAGTTTATTCCTAGGTATCTTAATTTTTTTGGTGCGATGGTAAATGGGATTGTTTTTTTAGTCTCTCTTTCTGTAAGTTCACTATTGGTGTATAGAAATGCCATAGATTTCTTGGGGTTAATTTTGTATCCTGCTACATTGTCAAATTCATTTATTAAGTCTAATAGTTTTTTGATGGAGTCTTTAGGGTTTTTTATGTATTATATCACGTCATCTGCAAATAAGGACAGTTTTACTTCTTCTTTTCCAATTTAGATGCCTTTTATTTCTTCTTCTTGTCTAATTGCAATGGCTAATACGTCCAGTACTATGTCGAACAAGAGTGGTGAAAGTGGGCATCCCTGTCTTGTTCCTGTTCTTAAGGGAAATGGTGTTAGTTTTTGTCCATTGAGTATGATGTTGGCTGTGGATTTGTCATATACGGCTTTTATTATGTTGAGGTATGATCGTTCTATTCCCACCTTGCTGAGATTTTTATCAAAAATGGGTGTTGGATTTTGTCAAATGCTTTTTCTGCATCAATTGATATGACTATATGGTTTTTTTCTTTCAATTTGTTTATGTGATGTATCACATTTATTGATTTGCGGAAATTGTACCATCCTTGCATCCCTGGGATAAATCCTACTTGGTCATGGTGTATGATCTTTCTGATATGCTGCTGGATCCGATTTGCTAAGATTTTGTTGAGGATTTTGGCATCTATGTTCATGAGGGATATTGGCCTGTAATTCTCTTTCATTGTGTTGTCTTTATCTGGTTTTGGTATTAGGGTGATGCTGGCTTCATAGAATGAGCTTGGAAGTGTTCCTTCCTTTTGAATTTTTTGTAGTAGTCTGAGGAGGATAGGTTTTAGTTCTTCCTTGAATGTTTGGTAAAACTCCCTGTGAAGCCATCTGGTCCTGGGCTTTTGTTTGCTGGAAGCTTTTTGATTACTGCTTCAATTTCTTCCATAGTTATTGGCCTATTGAGATTTTTAGATTCTTCCTGATTGAGTTTTGGAATGTTGTATTTTTCTAGGAATATGTCCATTTCCTCCAGGTTGTCTAGTTTATTGGAGTAGGGTTGTCCATAGTATTTTTTAACAATAATTTGTATTTCTGTGGGGTCTGTTGTTATTTCGCCTGTATCATGTCTTATTTTGTTTATTTGGGTCCTCTCTCTTTGTTTCTTGGTGAGCCTGGCTAGAGGTTCATCAATCTTGTTTATCCTTTCAAAGAACCAGCTCTTGGTTTCATTGATTTTATGTATTGTTTTTTTGGTCTCTATGTCATTTATTTCTGCTCTAATCTTTATTATCTCCTTCCTTCTGCTCACTCTGGGGTTTTCTTGTTGCTCTCTTTCTAATTCTTTGAGATGTAGAGTTAGATGATTTACTACCATTTTTTCTTGTTTTTTGAGATAGGCCTGTAGAGCTATAAACTTCCCTCTCAGGACTGCTTTCATTGTGTCCCATAGGTTTTGGATTGTTGTGTTTTCATTGTCATTAGTTTCCAGGATGTTTTTAATTTCTTCTTTGATCACATTGGTAACCCCATCAATATTTAATAACATGCTATTCAGCTTCCAAGTGTTTGAGTATTTTGGGTTGTTTTTATTGTAGTTTATTTCTAATATTATGCCATTGTGGTCTGAGAAGATGCTTGGTATGATTTCAATCTTCTTGAATTTGGGGAGACTTTGTTTGTGACCCAATATGTGGTCTATTTTTGAAAATGTCCCATGAGCACTTGAGAAGAACGTATATTCCGTGGCTTTGGGGTGAAATGTTCTGAAGAGGTCAATTAAGTCCATCTGATCTAGTGAGTCATTTAGGATTGCTGTTTCTTTGCCAATTTTTTGTCTAGAGGATTTATCCAGTGATGTCAGTGGTGTATTAAAGTCCCCTACTATGGTTGTATTGTTGTCAATCTCTCCCTTGATATCTTCCAGAAGTTTTTTTATGTATTTGGGTGCTCCTGCATTGGGTGCATAAATGTTTATCAGGGTTATATCCTCTTGTTGTATTGATCCCTTTAGTATTATGAAGTGGCCTTCCTTATCTCTTGTTATGACCTTCACTTTGAGGTCTATTTTGCCCGATATAAGTATTGCTACCCCAGCTTTTTTTTCATTTCCATTTGCCTGAAAGGTATTTTTCCATCCCTTCACTTTCAGTCTGTGTGAGTCCCTCATTCTGAGGTGGGTCTCTTGTAGACAGCAAATATATGGGTCATGTTTTTTTATCCATTCAGCCACTCGATGTCTTTTGATTGGAGCATTTAGTCCATTTACGTTTAAAGTTATTATTGAAAGGTACTTGTTTGTAGCCATTTCTATTTTCTGTGCCTGTTTTCTTTCTTAGCTTTTTATTTCTTCTTTTTACACCAGTCTCTTTAGCATTTCTTGCATTGCTGGCTTGGTGGTGATAAACTCCCTTAGCCTTTTTATGTCTGTGAAGCTTCTTATTTCCTCTTCAATTTTGAATGATAGCCTTGCTGGATAGAGTATTCTTGGATTCAGTCCTTTGCTTTGCATCACTTTGTAAATTTCCGTCCATTCTTTTCTGGCCTGATGTGTTTCCGTTGAGAAATCATTTGATAATCTAATGGGAGATCCCTTGTATGTAACTTTCCGTCTCTCTCTTGCAGCCTTTAAGATTCTCTCTTTGTCCTGAACATTTGCCATGGTAATTATGATGTGTCTTGGTGTGGGTCTTTTTGGGTTCACCTTGTTTGGGACTCTCTGTGCTTGTGTGACTTTTTTCTTCCCCACCTCAGGGAAGTTTTCTGATATTATTTCTTCAAATAGGTTTTCTAACCCTTGTTCCTCTTTCTGTTGTTCTGGCACCCCTATTATTCGTATGTTGTTTCGTTTCATGTTGTCCCCTTGCTCCCTTAGGCTCTCCTCCTGTCTTTTAATTTTTTTCTCCAATTGCAGTTCAGTTTGGGTGTGTTTTGCTTCCCTGTCTTCTAATTCGCTAATTCGGTCCTCCGCTTCTCCCAGTCTACTGTTGATACTTTCAATGGTGTTTTTTATTGCAGCTATATCACTCTTCATTTCTTCTTGGTTCTTACATAAGTTATTGATTTTTTCATCCATTTCTTTTTGATTCTTACATAAGTTGTTGATTTTTTTATCCGTTTCTTCTTGATTCTTGCATAAGTTGTTGATTTTTTCCTCCATCTGGTTTATCCACTCTAGGACCCTTAATCTGAATTCTTTTTCTGTCATTTTGCATGCCTCTGTTTCACTTAGCTGCTTTTCTGGTGAGTCCTCCTCTCCTTTCCTTTGGGGGTTTCTTTGTCTACCCATGTTTGATCTCACCGACAGATCTAGATGTTGAGTCATTCAGGGGCTGCTCCTTGGGTGGCAGTGGCTCCTCGGGCTGTGGTTGCTCCTCGGGTGGTTGTGGTAGCAGCTGCTCCTCAATTGGCAGCAGCTCCTCTGGTGGGTGCTGTTCACAGCTGTGGTGGATCCTCTGGCTGGTGGGGGGAGGCTTCACACACAGCTGCTGTTCCTCAGACAGAGGGTGTGCTGATCACGAGGCTGCTGTTCCTTGGATGGGGGCGGGCTGCATGCTGCTGTTGTTCCTCTGATGTGGTGGGCTGCTTGTGGGGCTACTGCTTCTTGGACTTGGACAGGTTGATTGAAAGTCTGCTGCTCCTCGGACGGGGGTGGGCTGCTTGCGCGGCTGCTGCTCTTTGGACGGGAGTGAGCTGCACGTGTGGCTGCTCCTCCTCGGAAGGGGACGGGCCACTCACCTGGCTGCTGCTCGTCGGACAGGTGCAGGCTATGTGTGGCTCTGCTCCTCGGACTGGTGCGTGCTGCACAGGGCTGCCGCTCCTCGGACGTGGGCGGTCTGCTCATGTGGCTGCTGCTCCTTGGACTGGGGTGGGCTGCTGCTGCTCCTCGGATGGGGGGTGCAGCTCACACAGCTGCTGTTCCTCGGATTGGGCAGGCTGCTCATGCGGCTGCTGCTGCTCGGATGAGGGCAAAAATGCTTGTGCAGTTGCTGCTCCTCGGACTAGTGCAGGGTGCGCGCTGTGCTCAGCTGCTGCTCCTCGGATGGGGGCGGGCTGCCGCAGGGCTGCTGCTCCTCAGACGTAGGTAGACTGCTTGTGCGGCTGCTGCTCCTTGGACAGGTCTGACTGCTCGTGTGGTTGCTGCTCCTCAGACGGGGAAGCGGGCCGTTCACACAGCTGCTGCTCCTTGGACAGGGGCAGGCCACATGAGGCTGCTGCTCTTAGGCCTGAGGCAGGCTCTGCATTTTTACTTTCTATGAGTCCCCACGTATTATTCGCTTGTCCTTAGCACAGGCATTTACTGTATGGGACCTGAGAATCAGAAGTCCTGAGCAGCTCTTTCCTGGTTTCCATTTAAGCAGGGGAATAGCTCAGGAGGAGAGTGTCTGGCTGTAATTTGAGCAAAGCTGGTTCCTTTCCTAAAGGAAAGATTCTTTTTGTTCCTTCTCTGATGAGCTGGTGTCACAGAGGGAAATGCATTGGAGGAGCCACAGCAGACACAAGCGTGTGCCCAGCTCCCTGGGCACTGGCCACCGCATCCACTGCAGTCCCTGCACCGAGGGCTGCTTACCGACCACACCTGCCTCTGCCTGAAGACACCTTCCTGCTTGGCCTGCCCGTGGCCAGTCCTGAGGGCCGGAGTGGAAATGCCTCCAGAAATGGCCTCTAGCCAATGAGGACCAGAGATCTCATGGACGTTCCTCACCCTCCTCACCCCTCTGGACCAGGGACACTTGAGATGATGCTCAGCACTCCCTCTGGAGTGAGCCTAGGGGCCCTGCAGTGGCCGCTCGCTGGCTGACACACACTCTATTGGCTCCCTTCCCCTTCCCACCACAATTTTCCATCCCCCTATTGGAGTTTCCCTGAGTTACCTCCTGAAGAGACAACTTGCACTCAATTCTTCATTTTGGGATACTTCTGGGGGAACCCAAACAAAGGCAACAAGTCATTTCATCAAATCCAGGGCAGGTTCAAAGAGTGACCTCAGGGAGCTGACGTCATGTGATATACTTCGGCCAATGACTTAGAGTACAAGTGAGATGCATCCTGTGTGAGCTGAAGGTTAAGAGCCTATGATGACTAATTTCATGCGTCCACCTGGCTAGGCCATGGGACCCAGTTTGGGTCAAACACCAGTCTAGGTGTTGCTGTCAACGTGTGTTTTAGATGTGACTAACATGTAACACAATAGGCTCTGAGTAAAGCCGATCGTGCTCCATAATGTGGGTGGGCCTCATCCAATCAGTTAGAGGCTTTAAGAGAAAAGACGAGGTCTCCCAGGGAAGAAGGAAATCTGCCTCCAGACTGCCTTTGGACTTTAGCTACAACATGAACTCTTCCCTGGTCTCCAGCCTGCCCTGCAGAGTTTGGATTTCCCCAGCCCCTGCAATTGTGTGGGCCAAATCTTTAAGAAAAATCTCTCTCTGCTCTCTCTGTTTCTTTCTCTCTCCCCCCCTGCCCCCCTCCCTCTGTGCACATGCACATGTTCCCTGGTTTTGTTCTCTGGAGAACCCGGACCCAGTGCAGAGCCTTTGTGCAATTCATCACATCTTCTTTTTTCCCTGCACAGTGACCTTGGCGTGTGGAAATGAGGCCCCAGCCTGGGTTCCTGAGTGACACTATCAAGTCTAGTTCCCCTGCCCTCCATGGTTAAGCCACCGAGATTTGGGAGATATCTATACTAATGAAAGGCTAATATGCAAACTGACTGAACGGCAGAACAACCGGTTGCTATGACATGCACTGACCACCAGGGGGGAAGCTCCTGGGTTGAGCATCTGCCCCCTGGTGGTCAGTGTGCTCCCACATGGGGAATGCTGCTCAGTCAGAAGCCCTGAGCCAGGCTCATGGCTGGCGAGCACAGCGGTGGTGGCGGGATCCTCTCCCACTTCCGTGGCAGCGCTAAGGATGTCTGACTGACAGCTTAGGCCCGCTCCCTAAGCCATCAGTCGGACATCCCCCGAGGGCTCCCAGACTGCAAGAGGGTGCAGGCCGGGCTGAGAGACCTCCCCCCCCAAGTGCACGGATTTCATCCACCGGGCCTCTAGTTTGTTTATAAATGGGTCCAGGGAGGTAAAGCAGATATGAGGGTGACATAGAAGCATAAAGAAAGCTCTGTGTCTTCAAGCCTGGAATTGGTAGACTAAGATTTCACTCCTGCTACAAGTCCTCACTATGTCTGATATTGCCTCTGACCAGGACCCTCCTGGCTTGAAGCCCTGCAGGT
>NW_005873552.1:0-12594 GCF_000147115.1 Myotis lucifugus | reverse complement strand
GTGGCATTAGCCACGGCCTCCCAGCCTCTCCTGTCCATCCTCAGGCCCAGCTTGCCAGCCACTTGGTTTTCCACAGGGCACGTGACCTTTACCTCAGGGTAAAGTCCTTGAAACCTGACACAGAAATACCCTCCCCCCCCCCCATCTCCCCTCTTCCTCCTAGGAGGCTGACCTCTAATCTCAAATGTAATGCATATTCGTAAGAAGTCAACGAGGGGTCAAACGCAGATTCGGAGACAGATTCTGATTGAGGACGCTGGGATGCAGCCCAGAAAGCTGCATTTCTACAAGGCTCCTTCCAGGCGGCTCAGATTCCCACGGCAGTCAGACTGTACTTGGAGAAACTGCCCCCAGGAGAGGGGGGAGCTGCTAGCACAGCCAGCCCCCCTGAACCTCCAGCTAACTCTTCTCTAGCACGCGCGGACATCTTATTGATGCCGCTGGGCCATCTGCTCACATCCTCAAAACAAAGCAGGCAAATGAAAGACAGATTGTTGCTTCTAGGGATTTCTCTTCTATTTCTGTTCACCAGGGGGTTTTTTGTGTGGGTGTCATTTCGTCTTTAATGGCAAAAACGAGGACAAATGATCTCCGCTCCCACTCAATTTGTGCCATGTTTACTGAGGGCTGAGAAGTAAACACGTGAGAAAGAAGCACACATGTGAGGAGTTCTCAGATGAAAGTCGGGATGACAAAGAGTTAAATTAATTAATGCAGAGTCTCTATAAACCTGGTTAGAGCCAAAAGCCTCCGAGCAGGACCACATGTCAAGAAGACAAACTCCAACTGGCCAATGGAAGGGTTCATTGCTATGGCCTCCGGGGAAAAGGATGCAGACTCTCCTACACCTGGAAGGAATTATCCCCTCCTGGCTCCTGCCCAGCCCCAAGCCGGGTCTCTGACCGAAATGCGTGTGCCCCCTGGTGGTTAGAAAGGTACACTACACTTTACTTTTACAGGGACAGCTGCAGGTACAGTCCTCTTCAAAGATGCATCAGGACTGTTGGATAGAAAGGTGTATCATGGCTCTGGTGGCATCCTCACACTTTATTCTACACTAGGGGCCCGATACATGAAAAGTTGTGCAAGAGTGGGCCTTCCTTCCCCCAGCTGCCCGCACCGGCTTTCCTCTGCCAACCGGGACCCAGGCTTCCCTCCTTGGACCGGCCACAGGCACCCGGGACCCCGGGCGGCTTTGCCCAGGCCCTGGCTTTGTCAGGAAGGGCATCCGGAATGACATCTGGAAGATGTCTGGTCTATCCGGCCTAGTTAGCATATTACCCTTTTATTAGTATAGATACCTTCAACACTTGCGTATTTTCATACTTGACATATGCAGACATTTAGCAAACCTTAAAAGCAGTTCTTGCTGGGCCCAACTCTACACACAGAATCAGGCCCACCGTGCATGTCACAGAAAACACTCAAAAAAAATCAGGCCCCAACAGCACCCATACTTCAATTCCCAGGCCACCTGCCCAGTTTCTGGGTCTGTTTTCCCAATCCAACACTCCCCCCTCTTATGGACCCCGGAATACGCTCCCAGGGACAGAGCTTGCATTTACCTTGTGTCCCCTGGCCTCCATCCGGCTCACATGTTCACTCCATCCCCACCACCCTCATTAGGGAAAAACCTCCCCGCTTCTCATCAGAGAGTGACCGGAAAAGGCCTCTGGACTCTCAGAAGGGGTTGTGCGGGCGCGGCTAGAGTGGATCCGTTGGTTGAGGGTTGTCTTGTGCACCTGGGTTTCAGATTGAATCCCCAGGAATCCCCAGGAATCCCGGGTTTGGGCACATACAGAAGGCAACTGATCCATGTTTCTCTCTCATAGTCTGATGTCTCCCTCTCTTCCTGTCCCTCTCCCTCCCCCTGTTATATTGTAAATCAGAAGACGCCTTAATCAACAAGCCAAATTTCTTTGGAGTCCTTTTCATTTTTGCTAGAGCTAGCGGGCCCAGAAACTCTTGCTTCTCAAATTCTGGTCCCCAATATGGTGGAAGTCTTCCTTATTTGTATGTTTTTCAGCTCTTCGTTTTCCAAATTTGGAACGAGACTTCCGGACCTTCTGAGAAAAAGCCCTGTGAGCTGGGACAGGGCTGTGAGACCATATCTCAAGGCCTGGCCTGCGCCAGGACTGACAACTCTGTCTGGGGCAGAGTTTATGGCCTCTCTGGAATGGAGTAGTCTTATTTTCCTCCATTATTAAGCAAGCAAGCGTTACAGAAGCCAGAATAGCAGGGTTAAAAGTTAAACAGCAGTTTTACCCAAGATGGAGGTTACTATGCTTCACCCCTCCTCTCTCTAAGCATATCCTCAGGTGAGAATTTAAAAAAAGGAGTGGGGGGGGAGGATGGCCTTTAGCCAGATACTTGACTCATACAAAAGAATTTTTTTAAAATACAGATACATTCTATTGTTTAAAAATATCAAATACAACATACAGGAGCCATTGATATCGGTTTGGAGCATGTCCTTCCAGAACTTTCTATATATATTTACTTATATAAATGTATATAGAGAGTTTTGTGAACCTGTGGAGCTTTTTTTGAAAAACAAGTGCCTATCTTCTTTCATAGCTTGATTTAAAAAAAAAAAAATTAGGGATAAGACTTCATTTATCAATAAATCTTTCCATGTGCATATATATGGAGCCAGTTCGTTCTTTTTAACTGCTGCATACTATTCCGTAGTGTTGGGAGTTTAGAAAGCCAAAGTACTCCCTTTCCTTCCTAAGTCTGGGATTAATGGAGAAAGAAGACGATAGAGGCGGACAGATATAAATAAAAAACTGACAGAAATCAAAATGCCTGTGTTGCTCACCAGCTGATCGGCAAGCATGGCTTACGGTACATCTAGAAGGACTTGCACTACTTCACCCCGAGTGAGTAAAAACTTACCTGTCAGGTCACGGGAATTTCAGGACACCCACCGCGCAGCAGGCTTCAGAGCTTGCTGCAGAGAAGTAAGCGCACAGGCTGGAAGGCTCTCCCAGCCGACACCGTGGAAGATGGTGGTGAAGGGCTGAGCCAAGGCGCCCAGATCCTTCTTCCTAACTTACTCATCACGCGAGCCAGGCCTCTTCCCACAGGGATGAACGAGGGAATGACAGGGAACCCTTTTAGGCCAAAACCCACAGGGGCGTGGTTAACTCCCCCATCCCTACTGGGAGAAGAGAGCAGGCATTTATTCGAATGTTCCTGTCTTCTTTCTTTACCAACCTATTCCCTCAATACCAACCACTGCTCGTCTGTAGGCCCATCTTATGGACAGTTTTTATTTTGGCCGCAGAAGACCCTAATATGGGTAGGGACCGTTCATTTGTTAAAGTAACTCCTAGATCTCGATGTTGCCTAAGCCAAAAATGTGCTCCATATTATATTTCCCATCAAAACCACACCCAGTCACAATGTTCAATGTAATTCACCAAAGGTTATGCAACAAGAAGATATGCCTTTCAAGAATGCAGTATCTAACATAATAAAGGCAATATGTTAGAGACACACAGCTAACGTCACACTAGGTAGTGAAAGACTGAAAGTTTTTCTCTAACATCAGGAACAAGACAGGGATGTGTGCTTTCACCACTTCTACTCATAAGGCATCCAAATCTGAAAGGAAGAACTAAAGCTATCAATATTTGCAGAGAGCATGATGTTACATATAGAAAACCCTAAAGATTCCACCAAAAAACTGTTAGAACTAATCAGCAAATTTGGTAAAATTGCAGGATACAATCTCAATGTACAAATCTGTTGTGTTTCTGTACACTGATAATGAATTATTAGGAAAAGAAGTTAAGAAAACAATTCCATTTACAATTGCACCAAAAATAATGAAATACCTGGGAATAAATTCAACCAAGGAGGTGGAAGACTTATACACTGAAAACTAGAAGACATTGATGAAAGAAATTGGAGAAATAAATAAATAGAAAAATATTCTGTGCTCATGGATTGGAAGAATTAATATTGTTAAAATATCCATTCTACCCAAAGTGGTTTACAGATTCAATGCAATTCCTATCAAAATTTCAATGTCATTTTTCACAGAAATAGAAAAAATAATTCTAAAATTTGTATAGAACCACAAAAAACCCTGAATAGCTAAAGCAATCTTGAGAATGAACAGAAGTGGAAGCATCATGCTCCCTGATTTCAAACTATATTACAAAGTTATAGTAATCAAAACAGTATGATATTATCCTAAAAACAGACACATAGATCAATGTAACAGAATAAAGAGCTTAGATAAACCCACATATATATGGTCAATTAATTTATGACAAGGGAGCCAAGAATATACATTGGAGAAAGAACAGTCCCTTCAATAAATTGTGTCAGGAAAACTGGACAGCCACACACAAAAGGATTAAAACGGGCCACCATCTTATATCATACACAAAAATTATTTCAAAATAGATGAAAGATTTTAACATAAGACCTGAAACTCCTAGAGGAAAATACAGGCAGTAAACAACATGGTATCACTTTTGGTGATGATTTTTTTTAGATTTGGCACCAAAAGCAAATACAACAAAAGCAAAAATAAACAATTGAGACTCTGTCAAACTGGAAGGCTTCTACACAGCAAGGGAAACAATCAACAAAATGAAAAGGCAATCTACCCAAATGGGAGAAAACATTTGCAAGTCATATGTTGATAAGGGGTGAATAGCCACAATATATAAATACACTTCCATAACAACAACAACAAAAACACCCACTTAAAAAATGGGTAAAGGAACTTGAATAGACATTTACCTAAAGAAGGCATACAAATGGCCAACAGGTACACGAAAAGGTGCTCAACATTATAATCATCAGGGAAATACAAATCAAAATCACATTGAGCTATCACCTCACACCTGTTAGGATGTCCACCATCAAAAAGACAACACATAGAAAGCGTTGGCAAAGATGAGGAGAAAAGGGAGCCCACCCCTGGAGTTTTGATGAATTTGATGCATTTCTAACAAGTTCCCAGTGACCTCCCACTGAAGCCTGGCTCTCAGACCTCAATCTCCTCGTAAGGGAAACTCTCCCTCGATTTTGCTTGAATTCTTCCACTGCTCCATCCTAAAGCATATTTCTTTCAAACTTTTATTAGTTCCTCCTTAACTCTCTGACTCCTAGAGATAGGCCTTTTAATCCCTTCTCGGCCTTTAGCTTTCCAGTAATTTTATTGAGCTGTTTCTCTACTTCACCCCAACAATTTCACATAACTGGTTAGTAACAAAACGCATTTCTGTTTCTTGATCTGGTGGTGGGAGTGGATAGTGTTCACTTTGTAATCATCCATTGAGTGGGTACTCTTATGATTTGAGCACCTATGTGCATGGATGCTACATTTTAATTTCTTAAAAGGGTTTATTAAACACACATCCATTCTGATGATGAAGCCATAGTGTGTGAGGCTCAAACATCCAAAGCCATGGCTAGAAGGTGCAGCATTGGCCAACATGGTGGGCTGAACTCTTTTCCTTGTTCTCTTTGTGATGACCTTCGAGGACACTGCATTTTGACCTGTTATCCACCGCGTGGCAGGTTCTAGTCCTCGGGGACCAGTTGTGACCGAGTGAGGAAGCCTATCTAATTTAACCCTGTCTGCTTGTAGGAGGAAATGCCTTTAGCCAAAGGTCTGAGTCCATGTTTAATTCGGCGCTTGTCAGTAAAAAAGCACACACTGTGGTCTCTGTGTATTTGTCAGTTGGTCCTATTTTGGACTAAAGCACGAACACAGTGGTCTCCTAAAAACCCAACAACTTGGAACCGTGGGCGGTAGAACAGGGCTGCCCTGAGGACAGGAAGAACATGGGGGGAGAGGGGGGGCTGAGGTCCTGGCACCGCAGGGCTGCTGGCACCGGGCGTGGTTCTGCTGTAGGAAGAGCAGGGCCGGGGGCATTTGTGCCCTTGGCTGTTTGAAATACGGTTTGAAATGTGGTCACTTTTTACACCAGTTTTCTAGCCAGTTTTTTGTCTTCCTCACGGAATTAATTGTATGTTCATTTCCTTTGCCCATGTTTCTCTTAGGTTATTTTTTCCTTAGTAGACATTCTTGTACATTTTAGTTACTGATATTTCACCTTTTATATTTGCGACGACTATTCTCTCCAGCCTTTTGCTTGTTGATTAAGTCGAATGTATATCTTTGGTAGTGTAGAGAATTTTATGTGTATGAGCGTGTAGGAATTTATTTATTTTGACTTCATTGCTTCTGCATTTTGTTTCTTGGATTAAAAAGGTCTTCACCATTTCAAGTTTTTTCCATGTTTTATGTTTTGACATTTTATTCAAATGCTTTTGTTCTTTTGCTTTTGAAATAAATGTAAAAATTCCTCTGGAACTTACAATGGAATTAAGGAAGTCATATTATTTATTTTTTCCCAAATGGGTAGCTAATTTTCCATTTGTTCCCTACTGATTTTAAAATCTCATCTCTGCCCTACCTGTTCTGGCTCAGTGGATAGAGCTTCGGCCTGTGCACTGAAGGGTCGCAGGTTCAATTCCAGTCAAGGACACATGCCTGGACTGCAGGCTCGATCCCCAGTAGGGGGCGTGCAGGAAGCAGCTGATCAATGAGTCTCTCATATCATTGATGTTTCTGACTCTCTCTCCCTCTCCCTTCCTCTCTGAAATCAATAAAAATATATTTAAAAAATATAAAAATAAATAAAAAGTTGATGCTTAAAAGAAGATCTCATTTCTATCAAATACTGACTTCCCTTGACTGCATAGTCTTAACATAGGATGCTAATAAAATTGGATAACCAATTTCCTTACCTACCTTAGAATGGAAGTGAGGAAATAAAAGTAGGATTTTTCTTTAAAGAAACAAGTCTAATGATAGTAAAAGGAAGTAAAAGTTGAATACAAAAAAGAACACAGAAAATCAGAGGAGAAACTGTGACGTATTGTACAATAATAGACATAGATTAATATTCTGGGTCTTTAAGAAAATATTGACTTATGTTTAGGCCCCTTTAATTTTAGGACAGGGGCCTAGCATCTACTCCCGGCAAAATTATATATTTTATAATATTTATATATTATAAAATTATATATTTTATAACAATTTCTAATTTTAAAAGGTGGTCAAATGAAGGGCCACTGTTTTGGCACTTGAAGGAGCAAGTTTCCGTTAAATAGAAAGATCAGCCTGGCTGGTGTGGCTCAGTAGTTGAGTACCGACCCATGCACCAGGAGGTCACTGGTTCAACTCCTGGTCAGGGCACATGCCCAGGTTGTGGGTTCAATCCCCAGTAGGGGAAGTGCAAGGGGCAGCCAATAGATGTTGATGCTTCTCTCTCATTGATGTTTCTAACTCCCTCTCCCCTCTCCTCTCTCTAAAATCAATAAAAACTTTTTTTTAGAGAAAGATCAGTTATGTGGAACCTTGATTCTCATATCATGTCCGTAGGGTAAGTACTGATATAATTCTTAAGTATGAAAAGAAGTTACTGCAGAACCAAGCTCATTAAATGCAGAGCAAGGGAGATCTTACCTGTACTTTCCTTTGTAATTTTTCTTTCTTTTTTTTAAATCTTTCTCTTACCTGTGTTTTTAAACAAAACTGAAGACCCAGGTGTGTCTCTCCCAGGCCAGGCCTGGCTGCTGCGTTGTACTGCGTGGGTGTGCAGCCTCTTATGTTACAGGTTGCAAGCGCTGTGCTCCTCAGTGTGACTGCTTCCTGCCAGGTTTGGGGATTTTTTGTTTGTTTGTTTGTTTGTTTTTGTTAAGTGGTTTTGGAGAGAGGAAGGGAGAGAGAAAGCGAGAGAAACATGGGTGTGAGAGAGAAACATGGATTGGTTGCCTCCCCCACCTGCCCCGACCTGGGATTGAACTGGAAACCTGGGTATGAGCCCTGACCGGGAATGGAACCTGCCATCTTTTGGGGGACAGGACGCCCTGTCATTGGAGCTGCCGCACTCTCCTATTTAGCCCGGGGGTAAAAGGAGAAGAGGCTCAAATTTTAGCCTGGAGGCTCCAAATCAAGGATTATATATCACAGCACCAGTAACAAGGGACCAGTCCTCGCAGCATGCCTTCACCACTGCGATTCTTCTCACTCAAGGTGTCTCCATGGTAACTCACTGGTGCTTCCAAACAGCCTCTGTGGCCCCGTGGGAGATGGGGCTGCTGCTCCCTCCCTCCCTCCCTCCGTCCTCCCTGCGGTGGAAGGAAACACCCACAGCCTTTGCGTGGCTCGCAGGGTCTCCCACTACAGTGCATTTTCATGCCCCCCTGATGCCGGGCTTGCCTATGCGACTTGTTCGTCAGCGGAGTATTTGTCTGTCACCCGAGCTGAGGCTTTAAACGTCCTTGCATGGTTTGTCTTGGCTTCGTGCATCTCTGTCCCCTGCCCGGAGAAGATGCTAGTCCCAGCGTGAGAGGCCTGTGGGTGGGGCTGACCTGAACCCGGCCCCAGCGGACTGAAGACCTACAGTGAGAAGCAGAAACGTGGCATCGATGCTGTAAGCCACTGAAACCAGCCTTTGTTTGTTTACCAAAATCACTGCAGGAGCGCCTGGCCGACCCAGCACCGTTCTATGGTACACAGTGCTTCCTGTCATTCCACAGCCACTCCTCACCAGACAAGCGCTGTGACTTGCTGCATGGGTGCCCACGCTCCCCGCTGTGGCTGGTCCTCCCCCCACCCCCGCCCCGTAATATCCCCCATGTCTGTGGGGTCAGAGGCCACGTACAGCTCCCCCCAGTTGCTGCTGAAGGGACACACTTTCTTCCAACCTGGGTTAACCTCTCTGAGGCCATAAGCCAGCCATCCTGTGCTGCTGTCTACAGCTCTTAAGTTTTTTAAAAAATATATCTTTATTGATTGTCAGAGAGGAAGGGAGAGGGAAGGAGAGATAGAAACATCCATGATGAGAGAGAATAATTGATCAGCTGCCTCCTGCACGCACCCTACTGGGGATCGAGCTCGCAACCCAGGCGTGTGCCCTTGACAGGAATCAAACCCGGGACCCTTCAGTTCACAGGCCGCTGCTCTACCCACTGAGCAGAGCCGGCTAGGACTACTTTTTTCATTTTCGTACCTGACTCCTCTCCCAGGAGCCTGATCCATCAGAGCTGGGCCTCAAGATCCCTTGAGACCCTACTCAGGGCTGCAGTCAAACCCTCTCTCCTCGCCAACCTAGACAGTACTCCTGGGCCAAGAGGGTGCTCTTGTTGGGGCGAGTTGCTTTCCTTTTAGAACACCACCGAGAAGGTCAAGGTGAAGTGAATGTTCTCCCCTTGAAGGTGGTTACAGTCCCGAGCCAGCTGTCAGTCCCAGCGCACCCAGCGCCTGGCTCTTTTGAGAAAATACTAGCAGTTCCTGGTGGCCCATGTGGAAATGCACTCGAACGACACGGCTTATGCCTGCTCTCTCTCTCTGGGATTCTGAGGACAGAAGTGGCTGGTAAATGGTATTGTCACTTTCCCATTCTCTAGAGAATATAGGTCCGTATCAGACTAGTCCTGGAGGATTCATCCTTCCACTCATTCCGCAAGTAGTTATTCAACGACTATGCTGAGCATAGAGATACCAAGGTGGAAAAGACAAGGTCCTTGCTTCATGAAGAACTTTCTCTCTCTCTCTCTCTCTCTCTCTCTCTCTCTCTCTCTCTCTCTCTCTCCTTTTCTCTCTTCCTCTCCCCGTCTCTCTGGTGATGATCCTCTTCCTATTTGAAGATAGCTGCCATCTTGCACATGACTTTATAATAGCAAACTGGACATCCATGTACATGCAAAGCCTGTTTATAATAATCTGAGCCTAGAATCTATGCTGGCTTTGACATATGAACACAAAGTATATTTTCATAGTTTTAGTAACATGCTCTAGACTTGAAAGGAATGTCATTATTGCACAAATGGAAGAATGATTGTACTATAGCTCGGCCAGTGTGGCTCCGTTGTCGAGTGTCGACCTATGAACCGGGAGGTCACAGTTCGATTCCCAGTAAGGGCACATCCCCAGGTTTTGGACTCGATCCCAGTAGCGGGTGTGCAGGGGGCAGCCAATCAATGATTCTGCCTCATCATTGATGTTTCTATTGCTCTCTCCCTCTCCCTGACCCTTCCTCTCTCTCTGAAATCAATAAAAATATATATTTTTAAAAAGACGTGAGCACAGATTGTCTACCATTTCAGAGAATCGTATCACCGGTGCCCTAGCCATTGGCTAGAATGTACTTGCAGCCGTTGCATGGCTGGAGATTGGCATCCTAGGTGCAAACACCTCATGTACTCAGTGTCTCCTAGCGCAGTTGTGACCGAACATTCATACACTGAAATATGCATTATTTCATTATTAAGTCTTTCCCCCTCTCCTTTTTTCTTTATACTTCAACTAAGGCACTACAATGATTTTTAAGTAATAAAATTAACATTTTATTTTAAAAAGAAAACATTTTATTTATATCTGTATATACAATTGTCTCCAACTTTCATTTCAGGAGAGTGTAGAAAGTGTTATAAAACATTCGTTATAGCCCTAACCAGTTTGGCTCAGTGGATAGAGCGTCGGCCTGCAGACTGAAGGGTCCCAGGTTCAATTCTGGTCAAGGGCATGTACCTTGGTTGCGGGCACATCCCCAGTGGGGGGTGTGCTGGAGGCAGCTGATCGATGTTTCTCTCTCATCAATGTTTCTAACTCTCTATCCCTTTCCCTTCCTCTCTGTAAAAAATCAATAAAATATACTTTAAAAAATATTCATTATAAAAGGGGGGTGTTTGTGGCAAAGTGGAGAACCACTGCTCATGGGGACTGATTTTTGAGTAAACTTTACATGGAAATGAACATATATGCAGAAAAATGTATAAAACATCAGTGGACCACTCAGTGGATTTTTATAAGTTACCCATTTGTTATCCAATTTATACTTATAAATTAAAGGTTTACAAGTTACCCGTCTCTTCTGATGGACCCTAATATTATTAGCTCCATAGAACTCTCCTCATATTCTCTTTTCATCACTTCTCACCCACTGTCCTGACTTATTATACCAGAGTTTAATTTTGCTTGTTTTTAATTAAAACTTTATGTAAAAAATTATAATTATGTGAGGTTATGAATTTATTAACTAATCTTATTGTGGTAAATATTTCACAATATATACATGTAGCAAATCAACACATCATATACCTTAAAGTTACACAACATAATATGTCTATTATTCCTCAATAAAGCTGGAAAGAAGTAAAAAGACTTGATATAAATGACATCATATAAATTTATTTATGTCTGGCTTTTTTTTCTTCTCAGTGTTATATTGTAAGAACCATCTATACTGCTTCATGTATCAATAATTCATTCATTCTCATTACCGATAATATTCTATTGCATGAATATAATAGAATTTATTTTGCCCTTTTGACTATTGATGAATATTTGGGTGGTTTCCAATTTTGGACAATATGAATAGTTGTTCCTACAAATATTCTGGCACATATATTTTAGTAAACACATATATTTCATATATATATATATATATATATATATATATACATATATATATATATATGTATATGTATATATATATATATATATATATATATATATATATATATATGTGCCAGTAAAAGCCAAGAGACCAGAACGACAGAAGCAGAACGATCGGAACAACCAGTTGCTATGACGTGCACTGCAGCAGCCAACCAGCCAGATCAGGGCCCAGATCAGCTGGCCCCGCACCCCAATCTGGGGGTAAGGGGCCAGCTAGCCAACTGCCTGTGGCCCCTCCCCCTGGCCAGCCCTGCCCCCGATCTCCCCCCAACCCTGATTGGGGGCAGGGCCGGCTGGCCAATCTCCCATGGTCCCTCCCCCTGGCTGGCCTGGCCCCTGATCGCCCCCCCATCAGGGCAGGCTACCTGGACCCCACCTGTGCACAAATTCGTGCACCGGGCCTCTAGTATTTATATAATTTCTGTAGGTATACCTGGAGTAGTATTATTGGATAAGTATGCATTTGTTGAGCTTTAATTTAACAGTTCTCCAAAGTGGTTGAAATAATTGGCATGCTCACTGCAGTTACGAGAGTTCTACTTGTTCCACACTCTCCTGTTTAGATGTTTAAATGTATTCTTCCAACCCCACCTCGCACAGCATCTTGCTTGTGTGGCTTTAAGACGTGGCTGTGAGAAACTAGAAAGGTGGGAATGTGGCCACCTCAGCAGAGTCCTTTCTGAAAGTACTCAAGGTTGAGTGTGGCTGGCACGGGCTAAGAGAAAGGCCTTGGCTGTCACATCCACACCCAGCAGTCTCTGGGGCTCCCGTGGCATCTCAGGGGGAGGATGACTCAACTCCGAGGCCCTGCAGGCAGAGAAGGGTTTATTCAAAGGCTCCTGGCCTCCAGGCTGGCGGAGCTGCGCATGGCGGGGAGGAGTCTGGAGTGGGCCGAGGAAAGGGAAGTGAGGGGGCTGACTGGCAGCGAGAAAGCTGGCTCAAGGTGGGTGGAAGTGGGGGCAGCTAGGGTACAAATGACTCTATTTCCAGGATGTATGCAAATCAGATGTACTTAGAATTGGGTTTTAATTGAAACACTCATGTATTATATGGTAAAACCTTTTCTTTCCAACCACCATTTTAGAAAACGGGTG
>NW_005873551.1:18360-24426 GCF_000147115.1 Myotis lucifugus | reverse complement strand
CACCCCCCAAAAAAACAACGAGAACCTGTTCCTGCATAAAGGGGCGTTGGGAACAGGGCTTCACATTTCTCACCTGAGGTTTCACCGCTTCAAGAAGCCGCCTTCGAAACTCCGTCCAGGCTTGAAGGGGGTCCATTTTTCCATTTCTCCCCAGAAGAAGGGGGCTGTTGTCGGGACGGCGGGGGCTGCGGCAGGGACAATGGTGATTGCACGGCCGTGCTCCGACGCCCGTCTTGTGGTTGCTATTACCGAGGGTTCGTCTACAGACAGATGGGCTCTTTCCTCTCGGTCCCAGCACAGGGCATGTCCCCTGAGAGATGTCACACGGCAGGAAGGCCGAGTCGCTCGGGTTCAAAGCCCAACCCCGAAGCCCAGAGTCGGGCGAGGGCAGCTACTTGTCCAAGTTCAGGCTTCCCTGCACGTCAGGAGGGACCAGGGGTGGCCGGTGCCCGGACATGGCTGAGCTTGTGGCCAGGACGCCCACCTCAGGGTGGTGTTGCTGACACACACACACACATGCACACACACACATGCATTCATGCACAACACACACACATGTGCACACACATGCATACGAACATACATATACGGAGATACACATACTGGTACATATGTGCATACACGCACATGGAGACACATATGTATGCGCTTTGCAATTCACATTTTTCCCAGTAAAGAAACCCCCAATGTACAGGGCCATGGAGAACACCTGAGATGATCGCATGCACTGCCCGGGGCACCTGCCAGGAGGTGCCATCGAGTGGAGAAGCGTAATTGATCGGAATGGGAAGATACTCCGACGTGGTGTCTGGAATTGAGGTAAATGTTTCCGTTCGGGGATACACAGAGCCCAGTCCTGCAGCCGATGCCCACGCTCTGGGCAGCACGTCCCGGACACACACGGACTGTGTGCCCACCCCTGTGCTTCGTCTCTGACGCTCCGGCCCCGACAAATTAAAGAGGCAACACTATCGTGTAAAACAGAACAGTTAGATGACATTTGGGACTGTGAATCGGAGTAAAAGACACCTGACCTTCTTGACACACTCCGCTCATTTTCCTTCACGGCCCTCTGAGTAAGACTGACCCCGTGTGACAGGCGAGGGTGCAAAGGCCGGCCAAGCTGAGTCACGCAGGCCTCGTACCTGCACCCGGGCCGACTCTCCCGCTCAGCCCGCGCCGCGAGTCCTGACGCTGTCCCACCAGCAGCTGCCTCTGGGCGGGAGGCGAGGGCCAGGGCCGGGCAGAGGAGCGGCAGCACATGACTGTGGAGAAGGACGTGGACGGGTGGGCACCGAGGCTGAAACACGCGTGGCACACACATGGCATCCTGACGGGGCCACGGGGCGGAAGGGAAACACGGGTGGGAAAGAACAGGGTTGGGGAGCAAGAAGCCGACACCCCTGGCAGCCGTCCTCCTGGCAGGGCCTGGAGCTTGGGGTCCCCCCCACCCCTCCGCACAGGGCATTAGCTGGGGGGTGCGAGGCCCGAGCCCGAGACGCGGCCTCCACGAGGGCCCCAGATGGAGCAGGAAGAGGAGTGTGTGTGGTGGCAGGTGTATGTAGACCCACAGGTTCTCTCTGCACTCAAGTCTCAGCTGTGACACTTACGGGCTCTGTCACCTCCGTCAAGTTACAGCACTTCTGTGGCCCTCCCTCTATTCAAATATGAAACGGGGACAACAACCAGAACAGTGTCTCATGGGATCGCTGTGAGGATTCTCTCTCTCTCTCTCTCTCTCTCTCTCTCTCTCTCTCGCACATGCACACACATGGCAGTGGTAAGAACACCGCCAGGCACACGGTATGTGCTCTGTGTCTGCGACACTGTCAGGAGCGGCATCACCATCCACGGAGCAGGGTTTGTAACAGTGACAACTCAGAAACACCCTTAACGCGGCCTCAGAGACACGCGGTCCCACAGAACACCAGCCCGTCCCCACCGGGAAAAGCCTCAGAGAAATGGGCTCCCACCCACCGCACTCCCTGTGACACGGCCCTGTCTGGTGCCTGGGACACCTCGAGGCCCCACAACATCCCTGGTTACCAGGGAGACCAGCTCCCAGCACATGCCTGCCTGGGCTGTGCCTGCTTTAACCACCGGGCGAAGCCGATACGGTGCCGGGTGAGGAAATGAAACATGCCGGTTTCTGCATTTCAGAGCAATTAGGGTCGCAGCGGAGTGCGGTTTCTCGCCCAGGAAGACATCCTTCAGGAACATCTGGAGCCACCGCTCGCCCCCTGGAAAAAGCCCTCGTGACTCAAAGGGGCAGGAAGAGAGTGGACTGTGGGCCTGAGTGGCCCCGGGGTGAGGGGAAGGCTCGCCTCCGTTCTCGGGGGAGGCAGGGGCACCCAGACCAAACAGCCAGCTACACCCCCACCCCCCTGAGGACCAGCCCTGCAGACCCCCGCAGCTCAGGACGTTCAGGAACAACTCCATCCTCGGGGTCACTGATGATTGCCATCTTGGGATGAGCGCCCGTCCTCAAAGCCAGGGCGGCTTCGGACCGGCTGCGGCTGAGCCTCCAGCTCCTGGCACTCGGACTGGGTCAGGGTGTGTCTCAAAGCCCTGAACTTGGCAAAGCCCTGACGGCTCCCGGCAGAAGGAGGGAACCTGGGAGAAAACAATGTCCAGGAGATGGAGAGGGGCCTGGGGGGCCGAGGGGAACCTGGGTTCTCTCTCTGAATGTCAGGCAACTATTGCTCAAAACGTATGAAAATGGAAAGACCAGGCGTAACCAGGGACTGCTGACAGCTGGAGGCACGTCCTCCTTCCACGTCCTCCCGCATAGCTAAGTGCTCACGTAAACGCAGCCGCAGGCCGGCATGTGATACCCGCAGGGTGTGTGCTCAGCTCCTCGGGAAGGCGGCAGGGGATTCAGAAAGGGCTGTCCGTACGAACACGCCCACGGACCGGGAGGTAAAACCTCCTGACAATGCCCCCACCAGCCCGCCCTGGGCTGAGGAATCCTCTCCACATCCAGGTCCTCACCGTAACATGAGCACCCGTTGCACACTCGCTCTCTCATCGCTGAAATTTGGCGAGTGGCTGAAACACCAAGGAAATCGCAAAGATAAGCTATCATCATTCAGAAGCGATGAATGTTTTCACTTAAGAAAAGAATCTGAGCAAAAAGTAAAGACTTTGCCAACAATAACGGGCTCAGACATTAATGCTACAAAAACGGACATAAAGTAACATGTATAACAATAGAAGCATAATATGCTAATTAGACTGGACAGCCGAACGACCTTCTGGACGACCTTCTGGACGAAGCCGGGGCTGCGAGGGCCGAGCCCCTTGCATGAATTTTGTGCACTGGGCCTCTAGTATTTTAATAATATAAAAGCATCGTAAATAGGCAACATGAAGAATACCATCACTGCAACGTTTTCCTTTTGGCAAATGACGTTAATGTTTTTACCAGGAGATGTTGGGCCCCTAAACAAAGCTGAGAGATGAAGCCTTGCAGTGGTGGGGGTGCCTGGTGCCGGGGACAGACAGGGAGGCACAGACATTCATCAATCACGTGACCTATGGACAGTGACTCCAGCCCAGGAGAGAAGATGCCCCGGTGGGCACAGCTCCGCCCCAGGAGCCCGAGGGAACCCCCAGAAAAGCCACCGAGGGGCCCTGAGGATGCGGGTCTCACGGGGAATCTGCAGAAACAGCCCAGGACCTGGGTGCCTTCTGGCCCCAGGGTCTCCCCGTCCCCACAGAGACGGCTGGGCAGGGACCCGAGTGGCCCTGTGGATCCCACCGTCCAGCCCTCTGCTGCCCCAGCCTCTGCCTCCCGGGCGGCTCCACAGGGCAGGGCTGTGATGGCAACACAGCCAGGCTGGTGTTGGGGTTCCCTGTCCCGGCCCCTGCACCCCCACGCTGGGCTGGGCCTGCACAGGACGGGCCAGGGCTGCCTCTCCTTCCCCCTTCGGCCCCTGCACAGGGAAAACCTCCAGAGTCTGTTTTTGAACCAAAAAAAAAAAAGCCAGCTCAAGGATGCAAAGCCAGCTGCTTTCAAAAAGAAACAACACAGGCATTCTTCATGAGACCTTTTCCATTTCCGGGGAAAAAGGGCCGCATTCAAGGCAACAGCTGCTCCAGCCGCACAGAATGAGTTATCTGTGCTTGGACGCTGCTCACCAGTCTTCAGTGAGGAAGCTGGGCTCCCGGGACTGTGTCTCATCTGATGATCGGAATCTTTCATGTTTGTGGTGATTAAAAAAAAGAAAGAAAAAGAGTGTGTGGTGTGGCTATTCTTTATTCCTACTTTAGGTTAATAACGATGCATTTTAAATCCAAGGCCTCCGATTAGAAGCTATGTAATCAAGCTAGGGGCTGCAAAGAGAAGACATCACAAGTCTAGAATGTTTCTCCCCCCTTTTAACCAACTAACCTCATTACCTTCCATTTAATATGTCAATGTCTCATGTCTGAGGATGAACAGTGTATCGGGAGGAATATGGAAAGACAGGGGAGGTGATGTTTGTCATCGCGTCTCAAAAAGGCAGGCGATTCAATAAGGTTTTAAAACATTGTTTCAAACCACGGAATCGACTCTAATCAGTGAGCTGCAGAACAGTGGACGCCCTTTAGTTCCATTTGTGTCTTACAGGCAAGGAGAGAAAAGCAGAAATAAGAAAAGTCACAGAGTAAGTTAAATGGCTGACTCTCAGTATTTATTTTTTCTGTGTATGAAAATGAAAAGTAGGAGAAACACCAAAGTATTCAGGGGTTTTCTCTCATTGGTGGGACTTCACTGTCACAGGCTTTTCTGAATGGTTTTTTTTTTTCTATAAAAACCAAAAATGTATTACTTTAAGTCTGAAAAAAACTGTCTTTCATGTGTGTTTTTTTTCTGAAATGTGAAAAAAAAAGAAATATAAAACTGTTTCTAAAATTAGGCCTCTGCTGTGAAACCAGTGCTTTTTATAAAATGAAACTGAATCCCAGGTTTGCTCTGTGCTGGGGGGAAGCTGCTTGGGGGTGGGGTGTCCCAGGGGCTCATCGGGAAGCTGGTGGGCAGACAATTTTTTAAAAAGTACAAAATGTTAATTATAACAACAAAAGGTAGAGGAGCTGGCTAAATCAAAAGCATCATTTGGGCCCTGGCCAGTGTGCTCAGTGGTTAGAGTGCCAGCCCACACATGGAAGGTTCCCGGGTTCCATTCCCAGTCAAGAGCACAAACTTCGGTTGCAGGTTCGATCACTAGCCTAGCCGGGGCGTGCAGGAGGCAACCCATCAATGTGTCTCACATCGATCTCTCTCTCCCCTCCCTCCTTCCCTTCCACTCTCTTTAGAAATCAATGGAAAAAATAGCCTCAGGTGAGGATTCAACAAAAAAAAAATATAAAAAAAAGCAGTGTTTGGGAGAAAGAACATGCCTCTGACAACCACACTTACACAGACTAAAACCCCATCTTTAAAAAAAGTTCCCTATTCTTTGCATTTGGCCGCGTTCTCAATTTGGCGCCCCAGGTCTAACAGCTACCTTTCATGCACTTTCATTTGAAAGCCAGGGGCCACTCACTACGTGGGCTTGTCTGCAAATTCTCTACGACAAACAATAATTCTCAAATGCCCGGATTCCCGCCCCCCCCCCCCCCCAACGTTGCAGCCGAGTGGAAAAGCCCGAACAAAAGACACGTGGCCCCAAATGGCAACAACACCTACCACCTGGGCCGTTAACGCAGAAGTGAGCGGCCTGCTCTCAGTGCCTGCTGAACTGTGACAGGCTCCTGAGTGCTATCGCCATCCCCACCTGCGCAGGGGAGGCCCCGGAGGTACCCAGAGAGGGAGAGCCATCCCGCTGGGAGCCACACCAGCAAGACGAGGCAGGAGCCTGGGCCTGAAAGGACAGAGAAAGGCTCTGGGAAAACAGAAGGAAGCATCTAGGTCGTTCATCAGACTCGCCCTGGAGGGGACGCCCAGAATCGGGTGTGTGTGCGCCTCGTCAAGGTGGCAGGACATTGGGCCCGAGCTCTCAAGAACTTGGCAAGTGAGCCGCAGGGACACGGTCACCAGGGGCTCTTCCCGCTCACTGGGACCTGGATGCCCCCCCCCCCCCC
>NW_005873551.1:9354-16897 GCF_000147115.1 Myotis lucifugus | reverse complement strand
GAAAGGTATGTGCCCCTGTGAGGAAATTGGCCACTCCAGCCGGCTGGCTGCCGAGTCAGGCTAGTCCCAGAGGCCAGAGGAGCCTCCAGCTGTCACATGTGACGCCTCCAGTCCCCAGGGCACGGTGGGGGGGGGTGCCCAGGAGAGAGGACCCCGAGCTCCATCAGGTGGTCACCCTGAGCGTCCGGTCCTTGAACTTGCCCGTGCTTCTTCCTGGTCACCAGGCTGTGGGCGCGAACACCTGTGCGGCAGCCCTACAAAGGCCCCGGTCTTCGTCATCACGGTCACCTGCTTCGACGAGCATGCAAACCCTCAAGAAAAGAACCTCGTTTCACTCCGTCCCATGTGTGGACGGAGCCCTTAGGATTCCCTTTCATAAGCGCCCATCTTACCCATGACTTTCCTCACTAAGAAATGAAAATGTCACTTCAACAACATGCAGACGCCCCCCTCCCCCCCACACGAACCCCTGAGGGAGTTGGCTCCCAAGGGAGAGGCTCCGGGTGCCTGTGCTTCTCCCTTTAAAGGGTCTCTATCCCTTTCTTCTCCACACGCAGGGGTGGGCAGCTCTACCCCCTGCCCACAGCTGTTCCACCATAAACCCTGCCTTCGTGGCAAAACCCGGGTCTGAGAAAACTGATAGCATCGGCCACCACTGCTCTTACATCACCGCCTTTTGGGTCAGAAGGGCTCCATTTGGGCATAAATCCTTCCACATTTGAAGCCACTCTCCCTGGAGGGCGGAATTCCTAGGTAAACAGGTCTGGGCTCAGGGACACTTTTCAAAGACCATGGCATAGGGTTGAAGTCGGCTCCAGGCCACATACCTTTCAATCAAATCAAAGCCACAGCTGCCTGAGGGGCAGCCCCGAGAGTCACCTGGTCCCGCCTTGGAGCAGGTGGGTCCCTGAGCTCTGTCCCCAGGGCCCGCTCAGACCCAGAGAGCAGAGCCGAGAGCTGGTGTCTGAATGCGCCGCCCCCACTCCCTCGCAGGGCCGGTGTCCTCGGGCTGGGACAGGGCAGGACAGAGGCCCGGAGATGGCTTAGATTTGGGGGTGAACATCTCAGGCAATTTCAGACTTCACTTGAGTGAGGGACAACAGGATAGCTTTCCAGAAATCAATTACGTTGTGTCCATGGAATTTAACTCACACAGAAAACAAGGTTAAAGATCACTTATGTAGCACCTTCCTTCTGCAGATACCCAAGCTGGAGCGAACAGCTAGCATTCGGGTCTCTAAAGCCTTTCAAAGACAATAATAATAATTAAAAAAAAAATATATATATATATATTATTGATTTTTTACAGAGAGGAAGGGAGAGGTATAGAGAGTTAGAAACATCAATGAGAGAGAAACATTGATCAGCTGCCTCCTGCAAACTCCCCACTGGGGATGTGCCCGCAACCAAGGTACATGCCCTTGACCAGAATCGAACCCGGGACCCTTGAGTCTGCAGGCCAACGCTCCACCCATTGAGCCAAACCAGTCAGGGCCAATAATAATAATTTTAAAAAAATCAAGCCCAGCCAGCATGGCTCAGTGGTTGACCGTCGACCTATGAACCAGGAGGTCACAGTTCAATTCCCTGTCAGGGCACATGCCTGGGTTGCAGGCTCCATCCCCAGTAGGGGGCGTGCAGGAGGCAGCCGATCCATGATTCTCTCTCATCAGTGATGTTTCTCTCTCTCTCTCTCCCTCTCCCTTCCTCTCTGGAATCAATAAAAATATCTTATAAATAAATAAATAAATAAATAAATCTCAGCAGATCCTGATGGTGTTCCCGCCCCGAGGACAGACTGTTCCGTCTCAGCCACAGCGCAGGTTTCCTGGCTCCTGGCTCCTGGCTCCTGGCACCGGGAAGGCCATCAGCACTTCTCGGACACGAGGGGTGTGCGAGGCCGGGAGGCTGCCATTAACGGGGCAGACGCCCTTTATCCCAACATCACAGAGCAGGGACAGTTGTCAGGATTAACGAGCCGGTCGGGCCCTCGGATATTTGACACTCGCCTCGAAAGGAAAGAATGTCCAACATTAAGTACCTCCCGGGGCCGAAGCGCACACTAACCCCTCTCTCGGAGCCTCTCGACCGCTAATCCCTCAGCACCGAGACCACGGCCCGGACAGACGTGCCTTCTTGGCTGAGACGGTGGGAGCTTCCACCGCCAAGCCGAGCACTTGACCAGGCTGATGTGGGGGAGGGGGGGCTGCTCGGCCTCCCCAACACGTCTGAGAAAACAGATGAAGTCACCAGTTCAGTCCAACAAGCACATTTATTCCCGCAAAACAGCCAAAGGCCGTGGCCAATACTGACTCAACCCAGAAGACATGAAGGTCATTTTTCAACCGAATCCACGTTTCCCCCTCGTCGCGCCCGTTTCTGTCCAGACCGGAGCTAAACAATCCCAACTGCAGTGTGAGGTCGAGTGCGACCGGTCCCCCCCCCCCCCCCCCTAGCTCCCGAGGCTGCGAGGAGAGGAGACGAGGAGACGTCGCTGCTCGGAAGTGTGGTCCTGGAAACGTTAGCTCCCTAACGCACAGGAAACCTCCAAGCTGGGCAGGCTCCATCCCTGTGCAAACACTCGGACTTGTGTAACTCGATAGGATGGCCTGAAAGACTGTGACCACATCGGATCATTTCTAGTTCCTTTCCTGTGCGCGAGGAGACAGAGCAACAAAAACATTCGCGAGAGAACTGCCGGCCACGTCACTGCCTGTGATTTCTTCTAAGACTTCTATGGTCAGAATCGATGAACGGGGCTACGTCAAACTATGACGATTCTGCTCAGCAGAGGAAACCATCAACAAATGAAAAGACGATCCACGGAATGGGAGATGTTCACCGATGATCCAACAGGTACAGGGCGAATATCCAAAACGTAGAGAGAACTCATACAACTCAACACCAAACAAACAATCCAATAAAAAGTAGGCAAGGGCCTGAATAGACACGGCTCTGAAGGGGACATGCAGGTGGCTCAGAGGCATAAGAAAAGATGCTCGATGTCACTGATGATCAGAGATGCAAATTAAAACCACAGCAAGCTGTCCCCTCACCCCTGTCAGAATGGCTGCCGTCAGGGTGTGGACAACAGGGAGCCCTCGTGCACTGCGGGCAAAATGCAGACTGGCGCAGCCGCGGTGGAAAGCAGGATGGCGTTTCCTCAAAAAATTAAAAGTGGAACTGCCATTTGACCCTCGTCACATCCCCTCCGGAGAGGCCCTCCCGGTCCCACCGGGGTCAGCGCTTCCCTGACAACTTGCCTGAATGAAGCCAGTGTTTCCTGGGTGTGTGTGTGTGTGTGTGTGTGTGTGTGAAAATCCCACGGCAGAAAATGGCACCTTCAAAACACAAGCGGGAGAAGGAACCTTCCGGAACTCAGCTACACCGATTTCACCCAAGCCACCGAGACAGTGGAGCACAGGGGGGGGGACCCACGCAAAGTATTTCCCACATCTGCTCAGCTGTGGGAGCAGCAGGCGCACCTGCCGGGGGCAACTCGCTGGGGGAAGCGCGTGCAGCCCAGAGCACGCGGCTCCGGGGCCTGCCGCTGCGCAGGACGCGTGGTCTTCACTGACACGAAGCCCGGGCGTCGGAAGTGCAGCCGCTTGTCCCGGGTCGTTCATAAAACCCAGAGCGGCGTCTCCAACACGGATCCCCTCATCTTCGCATCACACCTTTAGATTCGTCTTAAAAAAAAAAAAAGCAGGGCCTGGCCAGTATGGCTCAGTGGTTGAGCATCGACCTATGAACCAGGAGGTCAGGGTCTAGGGCAGCTGTGGGCAAACTACGGCCCGCGGGCCGGATCCAGCCCGTTTGAAATGAATAAAACTAAAAAAAAAAAAGACCGTACCCTTTTATGTAATGATGTTTACTTTGAATTTATATGAGTTCACACAAACACTCCATCCATGCTTTTGTTCCGGGCCTCCGGTCCAGTTTAAGAACCCATTGTGGCCCTCAAGTCAAAAAGTTTGCCCACCCCTGGTCTAGGGCACATGCCTGGGTTGCAGGCTCTATCCCTAGTGTGGGGCATGCAGGAGGCACCCATCAGCGATTCTCTCTCATCACTGAGGTTTCTCTCTCTCTCCCTCTCCCTTCCCTCCCTGAAATCAATTTTAAAAACTATTTTAAAAAAAGGAATAACAGGGCTTCCACACTCCTCACTTGCTTCCAAATAAAGCAGCTGCCTGCTCCTAACCCCTCACCCCCCACCCCCGCCCCGCCTGGCACCGGGGACGAGGCTATTTAAAGCCGCTGCTATTCCCCGTGTGGACAGCTGGCAGACTCCACCTGTCGCTGTCAGAGGTCCGATGTCCCGAGACCTGGGGACACACAGTCACCCGCCCCTCCTGCTCTAACGTCTGACCTCCTGCAGTGTGACCCTCAGAAGCTGGCTGTGTGACCAGGAAATCTATGGCCAAGTCAGGCGACAGATGTTTCCCGGGCGAATCCCCTGCACCAGGCGGGATGCTGGGTCCTGGGGACACGGCAGACACAGAGCTCGGTCACGTGACCTGCTCCGAGCGTCCCCAGAGCAGCACCCGCCTCGGCCCCACCCCCCCGACCTGCCAACCTCAGGGCCACCCCTGCCCGCCGGGCCCAGGGGTGCAGGGAGCAGAGGCCGGATGATATTCCAATATCAGAGCTGACTGCTGTCTGCCAGCGGGCGAGGACCCAGATGGGCCCCCGGCAGGTGTGAGATGCGGGGGTAAATGTCAGGAAGGACGCTGGAGCTCTGCGGCGCCCCCTGTTGTCGATCCCAGGAACGGGCATCCCTACAGGTCAGGGCTCGCTGCTGCCAGTCAGCCAGCGTGTCTGCCCGCCACCCCCAGTGCCGGCCTCTGACCCCACCGCCCGGCACCTGGTGGACAGCCCCGCTGTCCCTCTCCCTTCCAGACCCTCATCCACCTGCCAGAAGGTTCCCGCGCGCCTCTCCAGAAAGCACGGTTACCGTGCGAGCCGGACCATCCCACACCCCTTCCGAGTGCGATGCACGTGCAGCCAGCTCCGTCTGACTCTTAGCAACGGGCAGAAAGTAAAAATTACAATTAAAAAAAAATAAGACACGGTGACTGTCCCTCAAACCCTATAACTCCCCGCTGAGTGTCTGACGGCCACGTGCAGCCAGTGACGGCATGTGACATGTACCTTCCCCAGGGCTTCACGCTCTGTCCTGTCCTCGGAAAAGTACCAAAGATCTCACTTTTATCCTAATCTTCGTGTGAAAATCTCAGTGGGACACCGTCGCTCCTGATTTATTCTTCATCGCTAAGTGCTTGCTCCGAAGGGGTAACTGGGAGCCACAGACGTAAAGCTCCTGTGGAGCCAGAATGCCATGGAAGCAGGGAGTCCACGGGAGGGGCACGTGCCCCCACGTGGGCAGAGAGGGGCTTGGCAGCGACGGGTTCGGGCCCCGCCCCAGCTCCCACCCCTGGGCCGAGTGCTGGGCCCGTGACTGATGTCACAATCAGACATCAGGGCTCCGGGGACGGGTGTTACTTCTCTCGTGGACAATTCCACGGAGCCCTTCACCCCATTAGGCACAGTCGGGGGTGGGGGTCGAGCATGGAAGAGAAACGGAGTCCCCCTCGGGGATGGGACGCGGTCAGGGTTCTGCAAAACGCCGCCCGGCTGCGGGGTCGTCCGTCACAGACACGGGTGGAACCCACGCTGAGGGGAGCGGGCTGCTCCCCGGCCCCTCGGCAACGGGAGCTGCTCGCATCTTTCCGAACAGTGGTCTCCGGAGGCGCCCGCTCTCCCGGGAACGAGACAGGTCGCGCCCACGTGCCCTCCCACCCACAGCACGAGGAGCCCAGGTTTAAGGACCCTCAGAAAGTCACAGGCTGCGGGGATACTGACAGTGTCCTCGACACAAAACCCAGGCTCCTCCTCACAGCCAGCGAGCCCCTCCCCTGCTGTCCTGGTGGGATGGCCGCCCCCCTCCCCGAGGGAGAGCCCCCAGCCGTGGCCTCGCACAGGGACACACCTGAGGGAGACAGGAGAGCAGCTCGTCCGGCCCCAAGTGTCCCACCGGCTCGGCTCGGCTCACGGCTCGGCACACACTTTGGAAACGGGCCAGGAAAGCACCCAGAAACCCCGAGGCCGCGTGCCTGTGCACAGAACGTGAGCACCAGGCGGCCGCAGTTTGCCGGTGTCCCCCTAACGCACCAGCTTCCGTGGGCCCCACACAGCACTGTGGGCCCACAGTCCACGTGTCCGCCAGCAGAGCCCATGGATGGAGCCCATGTGTCCACGCACCGAAAGGGCCATCCAATGTCAAAAGCTCCTGCAAAAATGCTCCCCTGTACGAACCTGGAGACAAGAGCCCGCGCAAGGAGGATGAGCAGGTCCCCCCTCGGCAGGCGGCCGGGCGCCCGGGACACCACGCGCTGTGGGGCAAGGCTCCTGCCGCGTAAACACACCAGCCTGGTCCACGGCGAGGAAAGCAGGAAGCCGGCCGGGTGGGGAAGCGTGACATCCTCAACACCAGCCACCTGCGTGTCCCCGACAACCAGCCTCTACAACCACAGGCGGCGAAGACAAACAAGAAAACACTCACTCGGAAACGCCCGAGCTGTGAGCCCGGGGATGGCAGAACCTCTCAGCGCCAACACAGCTCTTCCCTGGGGACTGACATCTACAGTCCCGTGTGCACCGGGGCCACGCAGCTCGCCCAGGGCTTCCGCACAGAGCTCCACGCAGCACAGAACCCACGCGCGGCCACGAGCAAAGACCACGCGGTGACCACGCCACTCACGATCGGCTCCTCGGTAAGTCACGCACACAGCACCGGCACCGCGCAGCCCACGTCCCCGTCCCACACAGCCGGACACGGTGCCTGCCGCGCACCCACCGCCAGGCCCCACAGCCGCTGGCCGCGCCCACGTACCTCCACGATGCGGTCGTGGATCTGCAGGCCCCCGTCCTTGGCCGCCGGCCCGCTGTCCACGATCCTGGACACGAAGATTCCTTCACTGGACGAGCCATCCTGGTGGTCCTGGGATTAAAAACACACACGGTGAGCGCAGGCGCCAGTGGGCAGGCAACGCAGCTCACACTCCAGAAACAGCCCACGCAGCAATGCAGTGAACGCGGTCTGTTCCCCCAGTTTCTGTTCTAAACTGAAAGGAACACAGACGATGGTAAAACAATTCAAACCACAGCAGACGGTACAGAATAAGCCTGGCCACCGCCAGCCCAGGCACCTCGGTCAGCGTTCACACTTCCTCTACACACCACGGCATGTGCCACCTCTCCACTGCATCTGCCCCTCTCGCCTAAGACCATCCTGCATATCAGATATTTACATGACGATTCATAACAGTAGCAACATTACAGTTATGAAGTAGCAACGAAAGTAATTTTATGGTTGGGTCACAACATGAGGAACTGTATTTAAAGGGCCAGAAGGTTGAGAACCACTGCACTATGTAATCATCTCACTGTGACAATAGTGTTTTATTTTTGCTCTGGTTTGCATCAGAAAAGCCATCAAAAAGCCATTAACCACCTCCCATCCCCCCTAATTCTTTTTTTTTTA
>NW_005873551.1:0-9254 GCF_000147115.1 Myotis lucifugus | reverse complement strand
ATCCCTGCAGATCTTCCAGCGCCTGGATAGAAACTTCCAGGGACAGGAGCGAGCTCCCTGCCCACACGCCTTCCTTTTCTCAAAGTCAAAACGCGCCCCCATGCTCATAAAACGCGAGCTCACAGCCTGGTCACGGCCGTCTTCCCAAGCAGCACCGCGATGGACTCTCCCAAGCCTGGCACCGAGCGCCAGCGACTTGTAAACTGAACACCCAGCAGTGTGGGTTCCAGACACAATGCCTGGGAGGGCTCAGGCTGCTCACACAAACCCCAAGTCCACGTGGCGGAGACGCCCACCTCCCTGCCAATCTGCACGCAAACTTGGAACTCCGCTTGTTAAAAAACAACTATGGCCCTCGCCGGTGTAGCTCAGTGGTTGAGCATCGGCCTGCAGACTGAAGGGTCCCAGATTCGACTCCCAGTCAGGGCACAGGCCCGAGGTACGGGCTCGATCCCAGTGTGGGGCGTGCAGGAGGCAGCCGATCAGTGATCCTCTCTCATCATTGATGTGTCTGTCTCTCTTCCTCTCCCTCCCTCTCTGAAATCAACAAAAATATATATATTTAAAAATAACTATGAAAAGACCACATTTTCCTCTTTGAACAGCCACAAAGCCCCTGTGTCCCCGCAGGGGAGGGGGGACTCTGGACGTGGTTCCATCCACCTGTTCAAGTGCCACAGCAGAGACTAAGGGGGAGCCCACACTCCCCGGCTCATGAGCCACATGTGGCTCTTGGGCCCGAGTGTGTGCTCTTCCACAAAATACCGACTTCTGCGCATGGGCCACGAAGTTTCAATCGCACTGTACGTGCACACCCGCACGTGGTATTTTGTGGAAGAGCCACTCTCAAGGGGCCAAAGAGCCGCATGTGGCTCGCGAGCCGCAGTTTGCCGACCACTGCCCCAGATGATGGAACACAGATGATGTTCACAGACACACGGAGCTATAACTGTGATTCACAGAAACCCTAGTCACAGCCTAAAACGAGCAGTCAGTGTTTCTCCCAGTATCTACCCCCCTGCCCACCATGTAATGCACATGACGGCCACAAGCGGCACTATTCGTATTCATTCCACACATGGAAAACCTGGGACAGAGAGGTTAAGTGACTTGCCCAAGGTCACACAGCTAAAAGGTAGCATAGGTCAGGTTCAAACTCAGGATAGTTTGAATGCGCCACTGTTTGAGCGCACACTCTGAGTGCAATACTGTCTCCCACTGAGAAACGTCTAAAACACACACACATGGATGCAGAAGACCAGCATTCCAGGGGGCGGAACATTCCACCAGAGACGCTGGGGCGTCTCCGTGGACCACAAAGGATTTATGGACAAGCCCGAGCTCTCCCTCGGAGGTGATGTCAGCAGAGCGAGTGAAAGAGATCTGTGTTCACTCTGCTCTAACGGCTGCGCATTTCTTGGCTGGAAGGAAGAGGGAGATGGGATGGGGTTTTGGCTTGGGTTCCTCTTGCGGAAAACGGCAGCCAACACGAGTCACCGTTCTCTAGGAGCATCTGAACGTCCCAGCAAAACCCAGAGAGAAGGGGCAACAGCAAGCACCACTTTAGGTTAAAGCAAGACCGTGTAGGCCCAATGCTAACTCTGCCTGTGCTCTATAAATGCAACGACCAAGCTGGGAGACAGCACCTCTGTGCACCACATGGAGCTGACACCCTGACCGCAGCTTTGCCTCCTCCCCAGAGCCCAGTACCGACACACCCTGGCAGTTACCCTGATGGATGGGAACTTGGCCCCTTCTCTCCAGACAAGGGGGTGGACCAGGCCATGGGGGAGGAAAGAAGCTCACAGACCCACAACAAGGGCCCATCCCCGACTCATGGCGATGACCTGGAGCGGAGCCCACACTCCAGTTCAGTGCCACCTGCACGCACCCCACCACCTGGGCAGCTCGACTGCCCCACACGCAGACGTCACCCCCAATCCGAGCAGCGTGAACAAGCCACATATTACCAGGACGATGCCACCGTAGGAGACAACCGAACAGAGTGCCCGAGTGTGGGGATGAGACATAAACAACGAAGTCTCCAACTACAGGAGTGAGCGAAGGACGCGATGGAGGTTCCGCCCTCCCTCCCCAGGCCTGTCCCTCTCCCAGCCACCCGGGTAAGGAAAACCACTGAGGAAGGAAGGGACCTACCGCACACGGCCGTCCCCCGATGATGTTGAAGCCGAGGGAGCCAGCGTCGCGGTGCAGGACCAGGGTCAGGCTTTTGGTCTCTTCGCCCTGCGGGGAACAGAGGAGGTCACAATTACTCACCAACAGAAAGCAGGTGGCAGGGACTCCCTCCATCTAAGTGGACTCATGGATCACCAGCTGACCATCACTCTTGGGGAGTGTAAGCAAGGGAACTGCTGGGCCAAGCAGAAGCCGTGCCCTGTGTTTAGGTTGCAAACACCTTGCGGCCCTGGTGTGACCATGGGAGACTCCTGGCGAGTGCCTTCCATCAGACCCTGGTCTGCAAGTGCGTCTTCCCATGATACACCCGGGTACTCAGGCTGTCAGCACCACTGTCTGTCTGCTCCCCACCCGAGCACCCCCATTAGGTCATGAACGGTACCCACAGCCTGCCCGGCTGTCTGAGCACATGCACGGCTGTTCACAGTCCTCTCTGCTGGGGTGACATTGCGGACAGCACATGGAAAGTCAGGTGCAGCCCCCCAGTGTGGCTCAGTGGTTGAGCAGCAACCTATGAACCAGGAAGTCATGGTTCAATTCCTCGTCAGGGCACATGCCCAGGTTGTGAGCTGGAGCCCCAGCAGGGGGCATGCAGGAGGCAGCTGATCAATGATTCTCTCTCATCATTGATGTTTCTCTCTCTCTCCCTCTCCCTTCCTCTCTGAAATCAATAAAAATAATAAAACAAACAAACAAAAAAAGTCAGGTGCAAACCCGAGGGAACCTGAGGAATCCTGATCTGGTGAAAGGGCGGCCGTTGTCACAGGTAACACGGCGACCACAGGAGGTGCAGCGCGGAGTGACTGACAGCATCGGCTCAAGGCGGGCGGGTCAACACGAAGCCTCACAACTAACACGCGGAGTCGCCGGGCAGGTCTCACGGCACGGGCGCCTGTCCCGGGACGGAGAAGCCAGGGCCGCCGAGCAAACTCGCTCACGGGACAGACCGATGAACACGAACAGACGGGCCCCCGTGCGTGCGAACTGTGACCTGACGGGTGTGGCGTTAACCCCACGCTTGCTGACACACGGCTGACATGTTGCCGGTTCGCACATCCCGTGTGTGCACTGACTGTAAGCTCCCAATTGCTTTGCTCACGTATCCTGTTTCAACACGGGCTTATTTAAATGCGGCATTTTAAAACATGAAGCCCTTCATTATAAGCTTTCTTGGAAACACGGACAGCTTATCGCACGAGAGACTTTATCCTGATATTTACTGTTTCCTGATCAAACCTCTGCCTCGTGCTGTTTCTGGGAATAAATGCAGCGCCTGCGTGGCCTGGGCTCAGCTCTGACTGACCACTCTGCCCCGGCCTGGGGTCTGGGTGGGGCTCCATCACCCATGCGGTGCACAGCACGCTTCACACAGGCCGGACAGCTGTGCCAGAGGAGCCGAACACACAGCACACACACACACACACACACACACACACACACACGTTGCCATCCACACACAGAACACACACACACACATCCTCTCCCACACACATACACACACAGATCCTCTCACACTCACACACACACACACACACACACATACACACACAAATACACACACACTGCCCTTCACACACAGAACACACACACACACAGGCACAAACAGACACACACATAAGACTAATGGAGAATGCGCGATCACATCACTAAAAACATTAGCTTCAAATCTCTCTTCCCAGATGGCACGTGTCCCCGGGAGCCAGAACCCAGGGGAGCAAGGAGCTCCCCCCGAGAGCCTGGGGTCGGGGGAAAAGAAAGACGCCTGCCATCCTGCGGTCCAGCTACATCCCTGCCTCCTGTGGGGAGGGGCAGGGGGCTCTAGCAGATCCTCAGCGCCCCAGCGTCCAGCCAGGACCCCGCCCAGGGGCGGTCAGGCCCCCAGAACACTGCAGGGTCTCGTTGGACGGTCACATCGTGTCCGCCCGGAAGTGCCAGCAGAAATGGAAGCTCGGTGTGCACAGCCTCACGGTGATTCACTAAGATGACACACTAGAGCAGGGGTGGGGAAGATCCGGCCCGCGGGCCATAGAAGGCCTGTGAAATCATTTGGTCTGGCCTGGCCAAGGATGAGGGGCGAGCTAATTAAATGTTTGACCGAATAGAGCAGGCTACTTTTTTTTAAAGTTGAATTTTGTCTGGGCCCGGAATGATGTTATAAATATCCAAACGGCCCCTGCACTAGATCAATGTTAAGACTGCCCAGATCACAGTCTGCCCAGCTTTCAACTCAAGGTCTAACTGGATAAGAGTTGTGGGGGGAATAGAAGTCACAGGGAACAAGGGAAAATCAAATGTCCTTTGTCAAAAGACACCTTATGGCGGCTGTTTATTTTTATAGAATGCAAACTGCCTTCTATGGGCAAAGTCCCGCTTCTATGGCACTGTTCTCCAAAACGCCCAGCTGGGGCGCTTGGACGCACGCCACCTCCTGTGGGTGTGGCGGTCCCCGGCGTCCGTCCACGCCTGTCAGTGCGGTCTCTCTCCTCCCTAGGACGGGTGTCCCTGGTTCCCGCGGCTGTGGGACTCGCCGCCCGGCGGGTTCTGAGAACTGTAATTGACTGACCGCCCGTCTGTGTATCTGGGGGACCCGACACCTCAGCCTCGGATTATGCGAAGCTCCCAGAGACCGCACAGCTGGGTCACGGCTCCATCTGCGGCCCGGTGACGGGAAAGCGCAAAAATGTGCAGGGCGGGGGCGGGGGCGGGGAAGGGGGGAGCGGAGCTGGTGCCAGACATTCCATGTAAAGAAGGCGGTGTCTCACTCCCTACACAAGACGTCTGGGTCCTGTCCTTCAAACTGATCCTAACGGTCAGCGGCATGGACCACCCCGCCCCCTGCCATGCGCCTCCCTTCCAGGGAAAGAATTCTCGGAGGAAGGACAGAGAGGAAGTGCTCAGGCCTGAGGGTGAGTCACTGGGAGGATGCTCGGAAGTGAATTCAAAGAGCCCTGGCGGGTGTGGCTCAATGGCTAGAGCGTCGGCCTGAGGACTGAAGGGTCCCAAGTTCTATTCCAGTCAAGGGTATGTACTTGGGTTCCAGGTTCCCCGGTCTTGGTCAAGGTGCGTGCGGTAGGCAATCAATTGATGTGTCTCTCTCACATCCGTGTTTCTCTCGTCTCTCCCTCTCCCTTCCACTCTTCTCTAAAAATCAATGGAAAAATATCCTAGGTGAGGATGAACAAAAGGAAAAAACCAAACAACACAAAACAACAAAGTGGATGAGAGTCAACGGAACTGTTATCGACTGGTATCTGTCCCCAAAGTCAGTGCGGAGAGGGGGAGAGGGACACCGGGGACAGGGGACATGGACAGGGAACAGAAATCGCTTGTTCAGACACAAAATGGTCATCCACAAGCCAAACAGACTTTTAAAAAATAATGTGAGAGAAATACGTGAAGAGTCTCAGTGCTTCCCTGGCCAAATACACATGTCCGTCTGCTGTTATATGAAATAACCTGCGGATGCCCGAACATCCGCGTCCCTGGCCCCGGAGTCTGACGTCAGGGTGCACCCCCGGTCTCACGCGGGGCTCGCCCGCGTTCCTGGTGAAATCCGGGCGTCTGCCCACGCGTCCTGGGAACCAACGCCCCGTCCAAGGCGCCACCGCCGCTCACGCTCCCACGCGGTGGACGGCAGACGGTGGCTCCGTGCCTGAAGGTAGCCCCCACTCCCCATCCTGAAGCATTCCTTCCCCAAATCAGAGGAAGGCACAGGCTGCCCAGGGTGACAGGCCTCTCACAGGACGGCAGGGGCCGTGGGGCGGACCTCCCAGCTGTGATTCCGCGGGACGAACACGTCACACAGCAACCTGTGGCCTCACCTAGTCACCAGCCTCCCCTCCTTCACGTCTTAGCCCGGAGCAGAGGCCAGGGATGCTGCTCAGCAGCCTTCAGGGCCCTGCACGCCCACCCCCGACACACAGGCCACGAGAGTGCAGGGCCGAGGTCCGGAGGCCCCGGTGTGGGCAAAGGTGGGCATCCGATGGGGCTGAGACCAGTGCCCACCTTCAAGGCACAGGCATGTGTGGGGGTAAACTCTGCAGGATTGAAGGACAGATGGTGTGTGGGGGGTGCAGAGCAGAGGGGTCAGGAGGAACCCCACGTTAACAATTCCGGGGACGCTGTGCCCAGAAATCCCAAGATGCTTTGCTGTGGAATGCCTGTTCTCAGAATCAGGTGGGCACGTCATGGAGGGAAACCAAGGCTGGGAACGGAGCCCTTTCGCTCGCTCGAGCCCAGCATTGCCAAGGCTGTGGCAGCCACACGGGGCTCCACGTCGGTTAAAGCGAGGCCGCCTAACAGACCGCGTCGTGCAGGCGGTCAGGGGGTTCCGGAACTCGCCCTGGTGTTCCCCAGAGCATTCAGGAGGGCCGTGTAGACAACGATCGGGAAGTAAGTACCGCGCAGAGGAGCCCAGCGCATGCTTCTCCGCACGGAGCCGAACCTCTGTCGACCTGAGAAGCTACGAAGTGTGACAGGTGGCCCGCCTGGCTCGGAACGTGTCACCAACGAGGACCCCACGCCCGTCGTGGGTCAGAACCTGGGAGTAAGACTCGGGAATCTGTGTGAACCAGCTCTCCCGGTGATTCCGATCGTGCGTGGGGTGTTCGAGAAGTGAACCTGAGAACAGCACCAGCACACCCTGAGCACTCAGCCGGCGAAGACACATTAGACGACGCCAGGGCGTTTTATGGGACAAGGGCGAGGCCCTGAAGCACTGGTGCCGAAAGCTCCTGGCCGCGTCCATCTCCTTTAGCTGCCACAGGTGCAGACATGAGGGCGCATGAAAAAGCAACGCTGCTGTGCAGGCAGGAGCTTCTTGGGACACCGACCCGCCTGCCTTTGGAGAATAAACAGTGTCCGTCCTGCGGGGCAGAGTTTACCCGATGTAATAAGCCAGTTCTCACACAGCCTGCGGAGCAGCAAGGGCCCCGAGGGGGCACCTGGGGCCGGAGGAGCATCCGGGAGCCCTGGCTGAGGCGGGGCTGGGGCCGGAGAGGAACCAGCGCAGCCCTCCGGCCGCTACTCTTGGGGCTCGGCTGGCCCAGGGAGCAGTCGGGGCTCCGACGCCGGGAGACTTGCTCTGTAAACTCCACAGGCAACATCTGGGCCCCCAGCTGAAGGCCCCCGATCACCCTCCCCCTCAGAGCTTCACCAGCGTCCAATGTTCATCCAAGTTCCGTATTTTTGATTCTGAGAGAAATTTACCCAAACACTCCAGAAAGGAAACAGAAAGGCAAGAGAAATAATAAACTCGCCTAACAATGAATGACGTGCCAACCCTGGGGAGCGAAGGGCTTATTTATAAACAAGTATCACTTAAAACTACGCAGGGCGTCCAGAGGACAGCACGGCCAGCAGGAACCCGAGCCCCTCCGACTGGCCCGGCGCCTGCCTCGGACCAGGCTGGGCCCCGCTGGGGTGACTCCTGGCCTCTGCAGTCCTTTGTAGCCTGTGCGGTCCCCGGTGAGCTCCGAGCTGTAAATATTTGCCCTGAGCTCAGCGAGGCCAGCTGCTCAGGCTGCAGCTGACAGGCAGGCGGGGGCCGGGCGGAGGGGGGTCGGAAAACTTGCGGCCTAGTGTGCACTGGGTGGAGGGGGCTGGGCCAGCTGGAGGGAAAGCAGACGCAGGCCTGGGGCCCTGGGGCAGAAATGTCTCCTCCTCGGAGCCATATGGACAGGCAACCAGAGGGGCAGCGGCTGGAGTCCCGCCCCCTGTAGTTGAAAACGTGGCCTTTGCAACCAGGAAACCCCAGTTCTCAGGGGGTGATTTCCCCGCCCCCGCCCCCAGCCCCTCCCCCGTCCCAGAGAACATGACAATATCTGGAGACATTTTGGATTGTGGAAACATGGGGGCTGGTGCTACTAGGATCTCGTGGGTCGAGGCAGGGATGCGGCCAGCCATCCCACAACGGAGGATTACGGGCCATCGTGCCCGTGGGTCCCGAGGTTGAGCTGAGGCAGAAGGCGATTCCCACTCTGCCCTGAGTTGCTGTCTGACTTGGTGCGGCTCTGGGACCTCTGTGAGCCCGCCCGCTCCCCTCAGCGGACTGAGCAGTGACACATAGCAAGTTCGGCCCTGGTTGCTGGCACAGGGTCCACGCTCAGTAAATGGCACCCGTGGCTTCAACCGGTGGCAACACAGCAGGGGCCAGGAGTTTGGGCGGGAGACACGGGCACGTGTGGGTGCAGAACCCAACCCCCACCTAACAGCTTGGACCCAGGCCCACGACTGCCCGTCCCCGGCCTCCGTTCCTTCATCTGCAAACGAGAGGCGTCCCCGGTGACCTGTGAGCAGCAGGCAAACAGCTGAGAAGGGCTCAGCGCTGGGCCCAGAGCAAAGTCGCTCTCAGACGGTGTGAGACACCGCCTCCCAGCAAGCACCGGGGAGGCCTCGGGCCTGAAGATAATTGCAGGCACAGTTGTTGGGCACTTACCCCCACCCCACCCCCACCCCACCCAGGCACAGCGCCAGGGCCTCCTCACGGGGCCCTTTCTCCTTGAAGGCTGACAGCAACCACTTCACATGTAGAGGCACCGGTGCAACTGGGTCACATCACGAGGTCACCCAGCCGGTCAGCAAAGCGCCCAGATACTTAGCTCACATTCACGGGACTCGGTCTCAGTGACTACTTCACGCCTGGTGTCGGTTCCTTTCATTCCTCCCGGGATCCCGGGTGAAAGGCACAGAGGGTGCCCGGCTGTGTTCATCCCTGTCCGGGCAGCTCGCTCAAGGTCAGCAGTCACGGCCAGCACGTCCGCGCCTGAGCCTGCCCGCCCTGAGGCGGCCTCTCTGGCCTCCTTCTTCCGTACCCTGGACTGGCCCCGGGCCCCGGGGAAGCCTGGACATAGCTCACCCCGCGTGCCAACATCTTACTTACTCTGTGTCACTACGTAGGGACCACAGTTTCCCACCGAGATACCCTAGCAGGTCTGAGCAGTGAAACCAGAAGCCCGTCCTGGCTCTCCCCCGGCTGTGGGTTCCTCTCTGTCTCTCCAGGCCCTTTAAGCTGCAAGGACCCTATCCACCCAGGGCGCCTGGTCCTCTGTAGGGACCAC
>NW_005873550.1:22063-27578 GCF_000147115.1 Myotis lucifugus | reverse complement strand
CCTCGGAGGAGGCCGCGCGCCCTCTGCTGGCGACTCTGCGTGCTGCAGCGCGCGGCCCGGGGCGCCCGAGCACCTGTCCGCGCGCAGGGCGTCCTGACCCGCGTGGTTCTGAAGGAGCTGGTGGAGCAACCCGGGTCAGGGTCTGCAGAGGGGTCTCCGCCTGCGGGGAACTCGGACGCAGAGGGCAGGCGGGGCCTGGCGGGGCTGACGGGCGGGCTGACCCGGCTGCTGGGCCTCAGGACGGGCCAGTCCCAGGTCTGGGAAGCTCCCCGTGGCTGGGGCGGGCCTCACCCGGCCAGTCTGCCGCGGGCTGGTCAGGGGCTGGAGGTGTCTGGTCATCTGGGCCACTGAGGCTTGACCATCACGGCCTCCCCCCAGGAAAGGAAGGACCCCTCCAGGCCAGAAAAGAAGCTCTGGCCTCACCCTGGCTGGGTTGGCTCAGTGGATGGAGCATCAGCCTGCGAATCGAAGGGTCTGGGGTTCAATTCCGGTCCAGGGCACAGGCCCAGGTTGTGGGCTCGATCCCCCATATAGGGCGTGCAGGAGGCGGCCGATCCATGATTCTCTCTCATCATGGATGTTTCTATCTCTCTCTCCCTCTCTCTTCCTCTCTGAAGTCAATAAGAATATATATTTTTTAAAAAGAAATTCTGGCCTCCGTGCCTGGGCAGGACCCTGTGGACAGGGAGATGGCCCCCAGAGGAGAAGGGGAGCATGGGGCGATGTCCCGCCCTCTGGAACCCACAGACCCCACGCGTCCGGAACCACCGGGAGGTACCCGACAGGCCACGCCCACCCGCCCTGCTAGGCTGAGCCCCTCCCTCAGAGCAGGATGGGCACCCCGGCTCCACTGCTCTGAATGGGGCTCTGCTGGCCCAGGGATGCCCGCCCACCCAACCCAGCAGGGCTCCCCCGTCGCCAGCATGGGCTGGGCTGGGGTGCTGATCTCTTCTGAGCCCCAGAACCTACACCTGCTTCCTGGGTTCAGGTGCAGTTGGGCCCGTTTCAAGTTCCTAACCACTCCCCTCCCCTGCGCTGCAGCCTGCGCCGGCCGAGGGTCTGGTGGCGCCGCCCAGGGGCGGGGCTGCAGACGGGGGACCGGGCGAGGAGGGTCCGCACCGGGTGAGGGTGGAGCTGCCCGTCCAGTGCCCACTGTGCCAGCTGCGCAGCCACCGCCGCAGGAACAAGGCCCGCCTGTCTGGGGACAGGCCTGTCTTTGTGGCGCCCCCACCAGCGTGGCTCTCATGCCTCGCCTCCCGCCCCCACAGTGGCCCAGGCCCCACGCCCAGTCCAGCTGGCCCAGAGGCCAGAGGGCCGCCCGGCTGTCTGGGGAGAGCTTTCCCTTTTTTCTTCTTTTTATTTTTTTTAAATATATTTTTATTGATTTTTTACAGAGAGGAAGGGAGAGAGGCAGAGAGTCAGAAACATCGATCAGCCTCCTCCTGCACATCCCCAGTAGGAGATGTGCAGGAGGCAGCTGATCGATGTTTCTCTCTCATCGATGTTTCTAACTCTCTATCTCTCTCCCTTCCTCTCTGTAAAAAATCAATAAAATATATTTAAAAAAAAACAAAAAAAACTTTCCGCCCGCCCGCCCGGCACAACTCAGAGGCTGAGCGTCGACCTATGAACCAGGAGGTCACGGTTCGATTCCCAGTCGGGGCACAGGCCCGGGTTGCGGGCTCGATCCCCAGTGTGGGGCGTGCAGGAGGCAGCCGATTGACGATTCTCTCTCGTCATTGATGTTTCTCTCTCTCTCCCTCTCCCTTCCTCTCTGAAACCAATAAAAGTATATTTTAAAAATAATAATAGCCCAAACCGGTTTGGCTCAGTGGGTAGAGTGTCGGCCTGCGGACTGAAGGGTCCCAGGTTCGATTCCGGTCAAGGGCATGTACCTGGGTTGCGGGCACATCCCCAATAGGAGGTGTGCAGGAAGCAGCTGATCGATGTTTCTCTCTCATCGATGTTTCTATCTCTCTATCCTTCTCCCTTCCTCTCTGTAAAAAATCAATAAAATATATTTTAAAATAAATAAATAAAAATAATAATTTCTTTTCATAGAAAATACGCTCCTTGCGTGCTGAATGCTGGCTCTCAGAATGCCACGGTGACTGTTGATAAAGCTGCTGGGCTCCCCTGAGGGTCTGAGTGGGGTGAGGGGGCGGCAAGGGGGAGAGAGAGGTCTCTGCAGGCTGGAGTCCGACCGGCCGCCTGGGGACAGTCTTTGTTCAGGAAATGGGCGCCTCCGGGTCGGAAGTGAGTTCAGAGTCGCTGGGCCGTTGCGCTGTCCCCCAAGGGCTGTGGGCCCCGTTGAGGAAGGTCCGAGACCAGGGCATTGCACCCCGCTTCCTGGTGTTGCGTGGCCGTGGTCCGCGGGCTGCGAGGCGGCCTGTGCCATGGGCTCGCTGCCCCTGCCCCAGGGCGGGGGCGTCTTTCAATGTCGCTCCTGCTGGCCTCCTGCTGCAGCCAATGCCGTGGAGGGGACCCCGCACGCCAAGTCCTCGGCCGTGACCTCTCAGGGTGTGAAGGAGCCTGAGGCCCGGAGTTGGAGACTCGCTCGTGGAGACGAGTCCGCGGGTCAGCAGGGCCGGCCAGGAGCGGGCGCTGGCGGTGCTCAGACCTGGTCCTCGGGAGGAGGCGACGGAAACCCCTTTCCCCCGTGGGACCGGCCGACGCCCCGAGTGGGGACAGGCCCGCCGAGCTGTGCCCCCCACCCCCGCGGGCCTCTTCCTGTGGGGTGTCCCCAGACCCTTTGTGGGTTTACCCTGCGGACGTGGGGCTGGGAGAGCCCGGGGCAGTAGGCACAGTGTCCACTTAGGGCTGATGCTGTGGAAGGAAGGTGCTGCGTGAAAAGACCACCCACACGTTCCGTGAATTAAAATACACAGGCACGCCCGGCCGGTGGCTCAGTGGTTAGAGCGTCGGCCGGGCACCAAAGGGTCGAGGGTTTGATTCCCGGTCAAGGACACGTCCCTGGGTACCTGGGTTGGGGGTTCGCTCCCTGCCCCTGGCCGGGCATGTGTGGGAGGCAACCAGTCGATGGCCTCTCTCACATCAGTGTTTCCCTCTCCCTCTCCCCGTCTCCCTCCCACTCTCTCTGAAAAGCAATGGGAAAGACGTCCTCTGGTGAGAATCGACAAAATAACAAAAATAACCAGGAAAACACACAGGCATGAGGGGGTCAGGCATGAGAAACCACGCGTTTCACCAGAACTGGTGCAAATGACGGTCCTGGAAGAGTCCCTTAGGGGCGGGGAGGGGTCTACGCCTCGAGCATCTGAATGAGGAGAGAAAGGAAGGTGTGGACAGTCCTGGGAACAACCAAACACGCACCCTCCGGCCTACGAAACCGGGTCCTGGGCCCCCGCCTGCTCCCCAAAGCAATGCTGGTGAGTGGGGTTCACCCTCGATGAGCGCCCCCATCTCCCAGCCTGCAAGCCTCCGGGGCTGGCCCGGTCCCGTGTGTGTCTTTACGGGAGGGCTTAACTCAGCCGTGGGAAAACTATGGCCCGCGGCTGGATCCGGCCCGTTTGAAATGAATAAAACTAAAAAAAAAAAAAGACCGTACCCTTTTATGTAATGATGTTTACTTTGAATTTATATTAGTTCACACAAACACTCCATCCATGCTTTTGTTCCGGCCTCCGGTCCAGTTTAAGAACCCATTGTGGCCCTCGAGTCAAAAAGTTTGCCCATCCCTGGCTTAACTCTATGACAGGAAGTTGAAGCAGGTCTCACTGTCCCCTCCCCAGGCTGCAAAGCACCACCATCTCCAGAACTTTCCCAGCAGAAACTCTGTCCCCATTAAACACTCACCCCCCGCCCTCCCCCATCCCCGGCCCCACCTCCTACTTCCTGTCTGTGGGTCTGACTCAGGGACCTCCTCTGAGCGGGTCCCACAGGGTCCGTCCCTCTGGGTCTGGCTTATTCGCTCGGCGCAGCGTCCTCACGTCCGGCCCGGCGCAGGCGGAGGGTCCCTCCTCCTCAGGCGGAGTGACATTCCACTGTGCGGGCCACAGCCAGCACCCCATTCCGGTGTGCAGGTCCCCCCCACACCGAGCAATTCGGTGACGCCAGCTGGTGCCCTACAGTTCAACGCGATCTGACACTGTCGACCCGGAAACCATCAGATCCCACAGGCTAGGGGCTCGGCCCCGCAAGACTGCCCCCCAGATGCCAGCCGCAAGTCCAGGGGCCACCTTGCTCCTGACCAGCCGCTGCAAACCCGAGGCTCCCTGACGCCTCCTCGGTTCACTTGCTAGGTCTCCGGTTGTGACTGTTCCCTGGAAGGACGCGCACACAGACTCCCGCGGTGGCGGCGGGAAGGGCCCGTCAGGGCGGTGGGCCCTGCGAGGCTGAGCCGGGCGGACCCTGGATGCCGCGTCTCACCCCATGCAGGCGGCAAACCACAGCGAGCTGCACGCGGTCGGTGGCCTGAACCCACAGCCGTCCGCAGATCGGGGCGGTCGCTTTCCCACAATGACCCGAGCAGGCCTGAATGGCCTCGCGCTCTACTCTTAATTCTTACTTCATTTTCCTCTTCTCCCTGGAAGGGGTGTGTCCGTGTGTACATGTTCCAATCTAGTGGGAAACAGGGGGCTTTGGTTGTTGAATCTGTCATCAAGAACCTGAATCTAGCCCGGCCGGTGTTGCTCAGTGGTGAGCGTCGTCCCATGCACCAAGAGGTCACAGGTTCGATTCCTGGTCAGGGCATGTGCCAGGGTTGCAGACTCGATCCCCAGTAGGGGGCGTGCAGGAGGCAGCCGATCGATGTTTCTATCTCTCTCCACTTTCCTCTCTCTCTAAAATCAATTAAATATATATATGTATTCAAAAACTTGAATCCCTCCAAGGTGAGAACGGCCTTTGTTGCCTTGTCTGCAGGTTCGAGTCTGGCTTAAATTCCTCATGTAGACGAGGTTGCTCTGTTGATCTAATTCTGCTTTTTTTCCTTCTTGTTATTAAGCTCTGCACCTGCTGCCCGTGAACCTGACCCCAGCTGTGCCTCTGCTGTGAGTGACAGCACCTGGCGGAGGTCCCTCCGGCATCGAGGGGCGAGGGACGGGGTGGGTACGCCGGCAGCGGCTCAGCGCTGCTCTCAGGGCAAGGTCTCCATCCGAGGGGAATGAGCAGCCCTGACAGGCTTTTTATTTTATCTTCAAACCTGTTTTCATTGTTTTTTTTAGGGAGAGGAACATGGGCTGCCTTCTGCACCGGGAACCGAACCCGAAACCTGGGTGTGCGCCTTGACCGGGAATTGACCGGTGACGGACGATCCTCAGCCACTCCAGCCCTTTGTCCTGTTCACCTGACTCAGCCACCCCGCCCGACACCTTTACCCAGGCCCAGCTCCGCTCCCTGCCCAGCAAGGCGGCCTCTGTCTCGCCAGATTCCGGGACTAAACCCCACCCCCCACACACACCCAGAGACCCAGGAGGGACTGGAGGCTGAACCTACAGCCACACCCAGGTCCGTGCAGGTTCCCTGGCCCAAACCGGCCTTCTCCCCTGGGCGG
>NW_005873550.1:15333-20248 GCF_000147115.1 Myotis lucifugus | reverse complement strand
AAGGCCCATCTCGGGCACAGAAAACAAAATTCAGGCATCATATCGGGGGTTGGGTCCACCGGCCCACCCAGTCTAGGTCGTGATCGTGCGACCAGGTTCATAGATCTAGATATATACCCGGCTCTTCTCGCCGGGGAACAGAGGCAAGAAGGTCCGGAGTCAGCGAGGATCGAGGTTGCCGAAGGCTCCCGGTTTGAGAAAGGGTTCCATCCCGCGCACCCTGAGGCGGCAACGGGCGGTTTTTTTTTCGCGAGTGTGGCCGCTGGGCGGGACGGACAGCGCGGGGCCCAGGACGGCCGCACCTGCGACGGCGCCACCTGTTGCACCCTCCGCGCCCGCCCGGGAGCCGGGGCCGGGGCCGGGCTGGCACCGGGCGCCGGGAGAGCGCGGGCCGTGCTGGGTGCGAGTCGTTCATTGCGGAGGCGCGGCGTGGGGGGTGCCGGGTTGGGTGGGTCCTCGGCAGAACCTCCCCGTCCTCGGGGCGCACGAGGAAGTGCGGCCGCTTTCTGCTGGCTCATGGTGACTTGAGAAACGGCCTCCCTCCCCGGCAGCAGGAGGAGGAGGTTTTCAGAGGATGTTTACCTGGCAGAGCCCGTAAGCGCCTTCGGGGAGCCGCGGGCAGCGGCGTAACCGGCAGACCGGCGGGGTCCCCCCCCCCTCCGCCCGGTGGCCCGACCTCGAGGCCGCGCGCTGGGTGGGGAGCCCCGGGGAGCGGCTGCGCGTTCCCTGCCGGCTTCTTCCCTCCTTCGCGCGCCGAGGAATTTGGACTTCGGCCCAGGCGGCAGCCGGGTCTGCTGTTCCTGCGCTGGTCGCTGGTCTGTCACACCTTCTGGAGAATGCTTGCGGGTTTTCTTTTTAAAAACATCTGAACCCAATGACTGACATTTTTGGATGAATATTAACTTTATAAAATGCGTTAGTTGATACCGTCTGTCCGTCAGTGTCGGCAGGCGGCTTGGGCCCCTGGTTTTGTGGTCATTGTAGGAAGTGAAGGTCTCAGCTTTGGCCTGGGGTGGGGGCCGGAGCCTCTGCCTAGACCAGTGTCCTCCCAGTTTGCATCCGCTTTAGGGTCCGGGACCTGAAGCTCATCTGTTGACTCCCCGCTGGGTCCTTTAATTTTGTTAAAAGTCAGCGCCGTCAAGGCCTCACTTTCTAGAGGAGAGGCGGTCTGCAGGCGTCGCCTGTGGGTTTGCACACCTGTGCAGGCTCCGCTCCTGAGCACCGTTTCCTCAGCCATTATTTAGAAACAGCGACATACGAGAAGTTGCAAAACTAGCCCATAGAGTCCCTGGCCCAGCGCCTGCAGTGGGGACACCCTGTGTGCCGGAAGTTGGCACCTGCCTGCGCCCTCCTGTTATCAGGGCGCTCACCGTGTTCACCAGTTTCAGCTTCGGGGGGTGGGGGTGGGGGGCTCGCTGTGGCGGGTGTGTGACACCTGTAGCTCTCTGTGGGCCCCGTGGCCACAGCCATCTCCCTGGTCTCCAGAGAGCCCTCCCTGTCCTGCCGCCCCGGATCTTTCTCCATCTCTGTGGTGTTGTCATCAAAGGACACTTTGAAAATACTGATTTACCCAATAAACTTACTGAAGCAGCGAGCCCTCTGGCCGCTCTGCACTCCCCAGTCCCCCTCGACAGCTGGTCAGGAGGCCCCAGATTGGCCCACTGGCCTGGAATCCCGGCCTGGTTACCTACGCAAGAGCTGGGAGGCAGGGGAGAGGTTTACAGAGGAAGAGCTGGGAGGCAGGGGAGAGGTTTACAGGGGAAGAGCTGGGAGGCAGGGGAGAGGTTTACAGAGGAAGAGCTGGGAGGTAGGGGAGAGGTTTACAGGGGAAGAGCTGGGAGGCAGGGGAGAGGTTTACAGGGGAAGAGCTGGGAGGCAGGGGAGAGGTTTACAGGGGAAGAGCTGGGAGGCAGGGGAGAGGTTTACAGGGGAAGAGCTGGGAGGTAGGGGAGAGGTTTACAGAGGAAGAGCTGGGAGGCAGGGGAGAGGTTTACAGGGGAAGAGCTGGGAGGCAGGGGAGAGGTTTACAGGGGAAGAGCTGGGAGGTAAGGGAGAGGTTTACAGGAGGAAGGAGCAGTTGTTGATGCGCGTCCCTCACTGGCTGCGGGGAAGCAAGGCGCGCCCTCTGCTGTCCGAACATCCCAGCTGCCTCCCTCCCCACCCGCCCAGCAGTGAGGTCAGCCCTTGGGGCACCCTCCTCTCTGGCGCTAGCCTTACTGGTGGTCCTATCCCTGTGCAGACAGCTGCCTCCGGCCATTTCAGGACGGGAGGGACATATGTGTGAGGCGGGGCTATACCTCGGCTTGGAAAACAGTTTTGTTTTTGTTAATCCTCACCCCAGGATATTTTTCCATTGATTTTTAGAGAGAGTGGAAGAGAGGGGGAGAGACAGAGAGAGAAACATCGATGTGAGACACATTGATTAGTTGCCTCCCACACGCGTCCCGACCTGGGGATCGAACCTGCAACTATGGTACATGCCCTTGACTGGAATCAAACCAGAGACCCTTCAGTCTGCGGGCCAACGTCCTATCCACTGAGCCACACCGGCCAGGGTGGGAACACACGTGGCTGCACGTGTCTAGGGCTCAGAGGGACTGTCAGACTCGGCGGGGAAGCAAGCCGCACTTCTTTCTTTCTTTCTAAAACTCTCTAAACGCTCTCTAGCCATCGACCAGTACAAGCCCCAGGATGCCACCACCAACCCGTCCCTGATCCTGGCTGCGGCGCAGATGCCCGCCTACCAGGAGCTGGTGGAGGAGGCCATCGCCTACGGCAAGAAGCTGGGCGGGTGAGTGCGGTCCCCGAGGCAGTGGTGGGGCTGAGGGTCCCCTCATCTCCCTCACCGGCTGAGCTTGTTCTCGGGTGTCTCGCACCAGGAGCCGCCTGTATCGCTTGTCCTCCTGGCTCGGTGGAAGGCTGCATCCTGTGACTGCGGCCACTGAGCGGCTCCGAGCTGTGCACAGGGCGGCGGGAGCAGGGCGCCCACAGCAGCTCCCTCCCGTGCCAGGTCCCAGTCCTGTGACGGCTCTTTTGTTGATGTCTTTTAACAGCCGCTCAAAGTAACATTCACTCTAGGGACACAGTCCAGTTTCTTGGGGCACTTTATGCCGTTGGGTCCTGCTCCCGCCTCCAGGCCACACGCAGAGGCATCTCCATAGATTCCCTCTCCAGGTGTCCTTTTACATTCTCATCGGGGTGAGCATGGACCGCGGTGCCTTCAGGGACAGTGGCCCCGGGCTGGGATGCCCGGGTGGCTCCGGGTGTGCCGCCTGCTCTGCCCCCCCAGGCGCCCCACCTTAGCCAGCTTCGCTTTCCCTTCTCACGGGCTGGTCTCCCGCCCTGTGTACTGGCCAGGCCTGGGCGCTCCTGGAACTGGTGACGAGATGGTGCCTTCGTCGCTCACAGGCCTCCACCTCGTGCAGCTGCCCCAGGTTCTGACTGACCCGCCGGCTTGAGACCCTCTGTGTGCACTCACTCGTCCGCCAGGCGACTGCAGAGAGATGTGTTTTCACGTGCCCAGAGGGGCTCAGCGGGGGAGGTGGGACGTGGTGGAGGTGGAGTGGTGGCGGCCACACCACAGTGAATGTCTTCATGCCCTGAGCTGTGCACTGAGAGGGTTAAGGTGGTGACTTTTCTGCCGTATTTTACTGGGATAAACACATTTTTAAGAAAGAAGGTGCAGCCCGGCCAGAGGGGCTCAGTGGCTGAGCGTTGACCTCTGAACCCGCAGGAGGTCACGATTCGATTCCCGGTCAGGGCACATGCCCGGGTTGCAGGCTCCTTCCCCAGTGGGGGGCGTGCAGGAGGCAGCCGGACAGTGGTTCTCTCATCAATAAAAATATGTTTTTTTTAAAAAGGGAAGAAGCTGCAGTGAAAGGGTTCTCCAAGGAACACGTTTGTGTACAGGACCCTGTGCACTGACCTAACGAGTCACTGACCCGTCTCCCCCTGAATCCCAGGCCACAGGAGGAGCAGGTTCAGAATGCGATCGATAAGCTCTACGTGCTGTTCGGAGCAGAAATACTGAAGAAGATTCCAGGCCGCGTGTCCACGGAAGTAGATGCCAGGTAAGGGCGCAGGGCGGCCGGGGCAGCAGCCGCTTGGTCCGCGACCCCCCAGGCCTGGCTCCCTGCCGTCTGCTCCAGCCGGGCTCTGGCGTCACGGGAAGGAAGGCGATCGGGAGACGGGGCTCTGAGTGGCTCGGAGCCAGGGCGCCACTGCTGCCCCTCACCGCGCCCGGCTCCTACAGGCTCTCCTTCGACAAGGACGCCATGGTGGCCCGAGCCCGGCGCCTCATCGAGCTCTACAAGGACGCCGGGGTCAGCAAGGACCGGATTCTCATCAAGCTGTCGTCCACCTGGGAAGGAATTCAGGCTGGAAAGTAAGTGTCCCCACCCCAGGGGGTGGCCGTGGCCCAGCTGATGGAGCCGGTGTGTCTAGGGCCAGGTCCCAAGGTCCTGCTTGGTGACCCTCAGAAACAGGTGCCCCATGAGACCCCACAGGCGTGTCGCCCGCCGTCCTCCTCAGGCTCACAGTCCAGAGGCAGAGCCTCTTATGCCTGGTGGGGGCAGAGGTGTGAGGCTTGGGGGCGGCCCTCTGGTCTCACCGGCGGGAACAGCCGTGCCCGGGAGCCTGGTGTCCGCTGCAGCCCCGTCCTGCGACGGCTCCCCACTCCGCTGCCTGTTCTGGACGCCTCACAAGGTGGGCTCAGGACACGTGGCCTCTCCCGTGGCCTGTTTCCCGGGCTCACCCTGTGGCCGTCAGGGCTGCATCCCTTCAAGTCGAATGTTCCGTTGTGTGCGCGCTGCCTCTTCTGTGTCCGTTTCATCCTGCGTGGACACGTGGCTGTGTGGTCCTGTGTCCTCTCTCCTGGGCACATACTCAGTCATCTGGTCGGTCACTGTGCCCGTTG
>NW_005873550.1:11246-14743 GCF_000147115.1 Myotis lucifugus | reverse complement strand
CAGAGGGTGTTTTTTTCCTTAGCCAAGGGCGGTGCCTTGGCGAGGCAGGGGGTGACGCTCATTTCCCTTTGATGGAGGCCTTCCTGAATTGCCCCTTCCCACACGGACAAGGAGTCTCTCGAAGCTCAAGAGGGCCCTTGATGAATCGGCCCTAGGAGGCCCCCGGGCAGGTTCGAAGGTGGGCCGGGCCGCCGAGCGCAATGGTGACCCCCTGGCTATTCTTCCTCCAGAGTGAAGAGCGTCACCGAGATCTGCACTCCTACAAGAAGTTTGGCTACAGACCATCGTCATGGCCGCTTCCCTTCCGCAACACGGGCGAGATCAAGGCGCTGGCAGGCTGCGACTTCCTCACCATCTCGCCCAAGCTCCTGGGGGAGCTGCTCAAGGACAGCAGCAAGCTGGTGCCCACGCTGTCGGCCAAGGCGGGTGAGGCCCAGCCCCTGCCGGGCTGCCTGCACCTCGGCTCCCTGGGGGGTGGGGACAGGGCAGGGAGGGCACAGGGGGCGGGGTGGCGGGTCGGGCGGGTGAGGAGGGCCTGCTGCCTGTTCCAGCCCAGGCCAGCGACCTGGAGAAGATCCACCTGGACGAGAAGGCCTTCCGCTGGCTGCACAACGAGGACCAGATGGCCGTGGAGAAGCTCTCGGACGGCATCCGCAAGTTCGCTGCCGACGCGGTGAAGCTGGAGCGGGTGCTGGCGGTGAGTGCCGGGGGAGCGGGCAGAGCTGGCACTTCTAGGGGCCCTGGGTGTGCCGCCCGGTCCCCATCGGCGGTGTGGACCCACAGAGGGAGCCTGACCGCCTCTCCTGGCCCCTCCCTCTCCCCCTGTAGGACCGAATGTTCAGCGCGGAGAATGGAAAGTAGCCTGAGGCCCGGCCACAGATCAGTGCGGGCTTTGGATTTGGGTCTGATTACACAAGTCCGGCGACGAATCTTTCATTTTTTACTACTTGCAGCAGGGACGGATCATGGGTTTCTGATTTTGTGTAAAATTCTGCCTAATGCATTAAAGCAGGTGTTTTCTGTGCCAAGCTTCATTTCCTGACACCTCGTGCCCCTCGGCACCAGCTACAACCTGGGCCCAGCCGAGAGGGGGCAGCACTGCCCGCTGCTGGGTGGGGACCCATCTGACCTCTTCCTGTGCCCAGATCCCTTGATGGGGCCAAGGGCTGTGCTGGGCCCCCTGGGCTGTGCGCATGCCACTACCTGCTGCCTCTTGTGGCTCCTTGAACTGAGGCCCTGACCAGGCGGGCAGGTCAGTGGTGCCACCTGGTGGGGCAGCTCAGCACAGCAGCACTAGTTCATCTAACCCGGGAGGTCCTGGCTGCGCCCCTGAACCTGGAGGGGTGGTGCAGCTCTGAGAACACACTAGGGCACTGTTTGGACTTGGGGCACCATGTGCTGTGCTGGGAAGGGCCTGGGGCGGTGATGGGTGGAGGGAGGAGGAAGGACCAGCCTCTGTTCCTGGAGGGGAGCCAGGCAGGGCGAGGGCTGGGCGAGGACTCTGTCCAGGAGCCAGTGCCCAGGGAGCAGGATCAGGGGGCGTGTCTCCCGTCTGGCCCGTCTGTCGGGTGTGGGCAGAAATGTGTCAGGGACTGACCTGCGGAGACACTGCTCTGGCGACACCCAAGGGTCAGCAGGGAGCCGCCTTGCCCTCCCCACCTGGGCTTGCTTTCCCTTTGGGAACCCGACTGGTCACCTTTCCCCACAGCCTTCCCCGGGGACCCCGGGACGGGCCACTGCAAGCTGCCGAGGCTGAGTCCCACGTGCTCCAAAGCAGCAGGGCCCGTGGCTGCAGTTCTCAGGGCCCAGGGACGGGCCCCCCCGGGGCCTCGCCGTCCTGAGTGCCCGGCCTGTCCTGGACAAGCTCAGCCGTCCTGGGTGCTGAGGGCCTGCTGGGTGGGTGTCCAGCAGTGGGGGCAGGGGGAATGCCCCCACCCAGACCCCCCCCCTCCTGGTGCCTCCCAGCCCTGGGGTCCGCATGGACGTCTGACAGGGCGGTTTCAGTACTTGGGGTGTGACAGTCAGCACTCAGCTCAGAAGTCCCCCCAAAACAGCACGTCCACGTGCCCCATTCCCGCCACAACCGAGCCGCTGGGACAGGATCTCCCGCAAACGGGACCACGCGGCCGTTTCTTCACTCAGCATGTTCTCCCGTCCACCACGTAGGGTGTCCTCAGGACTTCATTGTGTGTTTTTTTAAAGGACATTTTTATTGATTTCAGAGAGGAAGGGAGAGGGAGACGGAAACATCACTGATGACAGAATCACTGATCGGCTGCCTCCTGCAGGCCCCACATGGGATTGAGCCCACCTCCCAGGCATGTGCCCCGACCGGGAACTGAACCCACTGAGCCACACCGGCTGGGCAGGACTTCATTCTTTCACGGCAAATGTCCCACCACATGGCGATCACGCTGCCCCTTAACAAGATGCCACGCATGGGGCCAGTCTGTCCATTCATTCCTGAGAACGCTGCTGCAGGTGTCCTGGGCGAGTGGGGAACCCCAGAGGCAAGGACGGGAAGCCAGGCTCCAAACCCGCCCCTGCCCCTCCTGGGGCTTTCTGGTTCCTCCTCCCACCCCTCCCGGGCCGAGCTGCAGGGAGCAGAGCCTCGGCCCAGGGGACGCCCCGACCGGAGCAGAGTAGACGTGCCGGTCAGAACCCTCAGCAGGAACGGTCAGCTTTACGGGGACACAGACAATGCCCTTGAGGTGGGTCTGTCCGGGTTTGTGCAGACAGCCACCCGTCACCATGTGGTGGCACCTGGGGATGGGGCTGACACCAGGCCGTCGCCTTCCGGGAAATGCTGACAGGAATGTGGAGTGTGAGCTGGTCGGGGGCCGGGAGGAAGCGCCGGGCCTGGGGGCCGACTTGCTTGTTCCCAGGGGCTGGAAGCAGCAGACGCAGCTCCAGAGGGGACCCCAACCACAGGCCACAGCCCAGCCAGGCGCCCGGGGAAGCCTGAGGGTGGTCAGGCTGTGCTGGGAGGGAGGCGTCCGGACAGCCGCCCGGCGTCCCCAGCAGAGGCCTGTCCAGGGCCTCCTTCCAAGGGAGCTCCTGTTTGCTATGTCCACCCTGACACCCTCAGAGCAGCCGCAGGGTGGGGCCTGTGCAGCGCTGTCTAAGGAGCCCCTGGGCTGTGTTTGAAGGTCAAAGGTCAACAGCGTTTCCACGTCAGGGATGCGGTGCCATGCCGTCTGCCCTGAGGTCCACCCGGGCCTGACATGGGTCACCACCACACTGAACCCACACAAGAGGCAAAGTTAAAATCGGGGCAAGTCTGGGGGCCTGGAGCTGTGACCACAAGATTAATTCCCCTTCACCTGGGACCCAAGTCAAAAGTGCTGACCAAGCTCCAGCCAGCGGGCCCCTCCCCACTCAGCCAACACCCGGAGGCTGGGGGACAGACCGGCCTGGGCACGGCCCTCACCGCACAGGTACCGACTCCGGTACCCTAGCCTGTCACTGCTGGCCGGCGTGATCATCCTGGCTCCCCG
>NW_005873550.1:5527-9464 GCF_000147115.1 Myotis lucifugus | reverse complement strand
CACAGCCAGCAAGCAAGCGGGGCTGTGAGGGTCAGGCGAGGCAGGGCCTCTGTCCTCACCCACGGCCTGAACGGGCCTCCGTGATGCCAGCAGACAACAGACAACGGCAAGCCTGGTGCCGTCTGGACAAGTGGAGTCACCCGGCCAGAGGGGACCGTGGGCCCCAGCGTCCCGGCCGTCCCTGTGCTTCAGGCCCGAGCGCGCCCGGCCCTGCTGCACTCACCCCGGTCACGCTGTAGCCTCGGAACAGCCACGACCGGTCCTCGTTGGTGGCGCAGCACAGGGCGGCGACCCCGTGGCCAACCGCGCAGATGGGCTCTGAAAGCAGCGGCGGGCGGGGCTCAGGTCCTGGAGGCCGGGGTCTGGCCCTCTCCCAACACCCCCACCCACCATGGCCGACCTCCTGGAGGCCGCTGCCCCGCCCCTGGAAACACGGGGAGCTGCTGCTTCCGGTTCAAACCTCAAGTTCCGGTGGCTGAGAAACAAGCACAAGGAGGCGTCGCGAGGGCGAGCGGGTCCATTTGCCAGCCCAGCAGCACTCGCACTCACCGCCCCCCTGGCCCTCTCAGGGCAAACGGCCTGTACCCTCCAGGCCCCACTCGCCCTCTTGAGGGCACCACCGTCACCGCTGTCACCGCTGCCTGAGCGGCGCCCACCTGGAGACGCCCCTCCTGACTGCAGTGGGAAGGCGCCCGCCCTCCTTCCATCTCTCAGGGCTCCAGGCAGTGCCCCCACCCTGCCAGCGCCCGCCCTGGCTCCGGGCCTGCCACCCAGAGGCTGCCTGGCACAAGTGCATTCCCACGGCTGCGGTGGCCGGGAACAATCGCTGCCTGTCCCGGTGGCTGGTGCTGGGGACAGGAGGCCCGTTCTCACCGACAAAGGACACTGTGTGGAGCCTGGGTTTTGTCGGCTGGTCCCTAATGAGCAGACATGCGCCTCTGAGCCCAAGGCAGACCAGGGCAGCCAGCCAGGTCTCCAGAGCAGCCTTTCTCCCAGCCCTGCTGGCCTCGGCCCCAGCCTGGACCCGGGGCTTTCCCACCAGGAACAAAGCCCGCATCCTGCCCTCCCCCCAGGGAGGGGCCCAGGGCGCACAGCCCCCAGCCCGAGGGGGCCAGGCAGAGGGCCCACAGGGGTGCTGGCCCAAGGGTAGGTTTGGGAGTGCCCACCCTCGTGTGTGGGACAGCTGAGTAAACTTGACCCTCACTGGCCAGATCCCGGGGCTCTACATTGAAGTGATCTGACATTTCCAGCCCCAAGACCTGAACCCTGAAATCCACGGCTGCCGCGCCCACCCCCAGCACAGGCACCTTCCTGCCTCCCCTCCGTTTGTGGAGCCCCCCCACCCCCCACACACACCCCCAGGCCAGGGGTCACCTACTGCTCTCCGAGTGGAAGTGCTGCAGGATTCGGGCCAAAGACCCACTGCTGGCCAGGTCGGCCAGGGCCCCGGGGCAGCTGGGAATCAGGAGGGCATGGTACCGGGCACCTGGGGAGACCACAGGCCAGTCAGTCCTCTTGCTCCTGCCGCCAGACACCATCCTTTGTCCCTGTCCCTACCCCGGCCAAGGCTCCCACAGCCCATGGACCATTCCTGCCTCCCCATCTCCACGTGCCGCCACCTCTCCCCGCAGAGGCAGCTGGGAACTCTGGGCCCAAGACGCAGGAGGGGAGCGGCCATAGACAGTCACAGCTCCTGGCAGCAAGTCCTGGGAGCTCCAGGAGTAGAGTGAGGGAGCGCTGTGGGGCCACAAACCCACCCGGAACCCCACACGCCCGACCCTCCAAGGTCTCGGCCCTCACCGTCGATGGACTCGAGCTTGGCAGGGCTGGCATAGGCCTTGAGGCGGAAGTCCTGCACCCAGCGTGCGTTGCTCTCACTCACGTCCACAAAGTCCATGGTCTTCCCCTGCGGAGCCCCAAGGCCCAAGGTCAGCGAGGACACCCTGCTGGCTCACAGGGGTGCTCAGAACAAGGAAGGGAGCCCAGGACCAATGGCAGCCCCTCAGGGACAAAGGCACCCAACAGCCCAGGCCTCTCACCAGAGCTCCACACACCCAAGCTCCATGTCAGCCCCACCCGCCCACACTGGTCCTCAGTCGCCGATAAAGTGGCAGCCGATGTCCCACCCACCTCAGGGTGACCCTGGAACCCTCAGCACATCACTGCTGTGACCGGGCCCCGCGCACCAGAGGGCCGCACTCCCTCCTGCTGGAAGGTGTGCGCCCTCCTTTCTCTGTGCGGACACTGACCCATAATGCCAGTGGGTCTTGGCCCCTCTGCCCACGCCAGATCCCGCGAGTCACAGCAGCCTCGGCTCACCCCTTTCCCAGCGACAGCACTCTCTCCCCCCACCCCCCACCCCCAGAAAGAAAGGGGGCTGGACTTACCCCAGGGGTGGCCACCTGCAGGTTGAAGGCAGCGCTGGCCAACGTGAAGCAGTGGAGGAAGGACTGGGCTGACACTCCTGTGAGGACACGCGGGTGGGTGCTGGGCCCGGCAGCCCCTCCTGCCCGAGGCGGCTGCCCGGCCACCCCCGGGCTTCTCCTGCCCCAGGACCACCCGAGGAGCAGCCCCCCCCCACCTCATCCCAGGGCCCCACCAGGCCCACGTCTACCTCCCCCCGGCTCACTCCCCCACCCCCCCACCCCTACCCCCACCCCCGGCTCTCTCCCCAGTCTGGCCCTAGAGGCCTTTCAAGAAGGCACACCAAAGTGTGAGGTTCCCTTACGCTCGGCTCACCCGCTCATTAAACCAGCAGGGCCTGGTTTATCCCCTCAGTTAGGCCGGGGAGGGAGCGATGGAGCCCCCACTCCACCAGGCTGAGCCAGGGAGGGCGGCAGAGGGCAAGGCTCCTGCCCACGGAGGTGGGGCTGTGGCTCCTGTCACAGGAAGGTGGGTGTATTCCCACCCCTCCTCCTGGGCCAGGGCAGTCTCAGCCCTGTCCTCACAGGAGCCCCTGAACGCCCATGGGCTCCCGCCCCCTTCTGCCCGCGCCGTCTGGAAGCTTCTGGAAGCTCCTGGCTGCGAGGGGCTGCAGCCCCACCAGGGACGTCACCTCTAAATGGGCTTGACCGCATCCTTCCACCTGTGTTTCAATCCTGGGACCCAACCCCTAAACCTCACGTTCATCTTTATTCACGCTTACGAGTTAGTACATGTTCACTGTAGGAAGTCCATACATTGAGCAAAAACAGTCTTTCCAAATCACCCCCCTTCCCAGTTCCTCAAACCCTTGCTCTCCCACCCCCACCTCCTTCTCCCCAGGACCCCAAGGGGACTAGGCGGGGCCCACTGGTCCTGCCCAGAGCCTAGTGGTCCTTTCAGGGCTGTGCCCGCCCCATGTTCTCAACATCCCCCCCTCCTGGCACAGCCAAGCTGGTGCGACCCTGAACCCTTTCAATGGCTCCTCGGACCCTTGAGCTCCCCATCGGGGTGGGGGTAGGACCCTGGCTCCCGCCCGCATTCTAGGCACAGGCCACTCAGGGCCCCCGGGGCTCAGCACACGGTGACCCCGTGACCCGGTCCTCCTCCTTGGCCCACTGAGCAGCTACACAAGCTGAGCAGACCAGGCTCCAGAGACCCCGGCCCCAACCCTGGTCCTCCAGCTGCTCCCGGTGGCCGTGGGCTCGCCACTTCCCTCCGTGACGGGACACAGGCGAGGACCCGGGAAGAGCTCAGAGCGGCACCAGGTGCCCGAATCTGCCCATCCCTTACTGCCGGCCCCCGGCACCCAGGCCCTGCGGGTGAGCGCGGGGCAGCACGGGACCCACGAGCCCCAGGCCTCTCCGGGTCCCTGACACCTGACGGGGGCCGGGGGTGCCCGGTCCTGGCGCATCTACCTCACCGCCCACTGGACAGTCCCTCTCCGATCGCACCCTACTGAGGCGAGAGCACTGAACAGCAGAGGCTCGTGAGCCACCGAGTCAGGCAGGCCCAC
>NW_005873550.1:0-5009 GCF_000147115.1 Myotis lucifugus | reverse complement strand
CCCCTGCGCGACCTTGTTTCTCTCGCTGCCCTCGCGCTTTCTCAGGCAACGGGCACTGCCCGCCAGCCCGGGGGTGGGCGGAGTTGCCCGGCCGAGGGTCCCTCCCTGTGGATCGGGCATGGGACTCGCGATCCCTGCTCCCTGCGAGCCGTGCGGCCCTGGGTGCGGGGCAGCGTGAGGGCGAGGAGGGAGAGAGAGGCGGCGGGGGCCCTCTGAGGAGGCCAGGCTTGGAGCTCCAGGCAGAGGGGTTCCTAACCGGGAGGGTCTGCAGGTGGGGCCCGGGGGCGGGTTCGGCCCCACCAGGATGGTGGGGGAGACAGAGCATCCACTCTCGGGTTCAGCTAAGCCCCTGGAAGGTGGGGTGTCACTTCCTGGGATGGGGGTGCCGAGTTAGGTAAGGAACGTCCAAGTGCTGTCGGGCCAGGTTGCATTGGAGGCAGTTTTAGCACAGACTGTCCGGGAGGCAGGGTGGGGGGTGGACACATGGGCCTCCAGTGGGTGGCGGGCGCTCTCTAAGGCCTGGCTGGAGAGAAGGGAGGCCCGGGGAGGGCTCGGGCCCAAGCTGGGGTTAAGAGGGTGGCCCAGCCCTAACCGGTTTGGCTCAGTAGATAGAGCATCTGCCTCCAGACGGAAGGATCCCAGGTTCGATTCCGGTCAAGGGCATGTACCTTGGTTGCGGGCACATCCTCAGTAGGGGGTGTGTAGAAGGCAGCTGATCGATGTTTCTCTCTCATCAATGTTTCTAATTCTCTATCCCTCTCCCTTCCTCTCTGTAAAAAATAAAAAAAATATATTAAAAAAAAAAAAGAGTGTGGCCCAGGGGTTGAGCATCAACCTATGAACAGGAGGTCTCGGTTCCATTTTCCGTCAGGGCACGTGCCGGGGTTGCGGGCTCGATCCCAGTAAGGGGCGTGCGGGAGGCAGCTGATCAATGATTCTCTCTCATCATCATTTCTCTCTCTCCCTCTCCCTTCCTCTCTGAAGTCAATAACAATATATTTGTTTAAGAAAAAGAGAGAGAGAGTGGCCCTGTCCTGGGCCCGCTCAGTCCCCCCGCAGGGTGCCCCAGGTCCTGCCAGCCTCTGCTGACTAGGCAACCCTTTGTCACAAGTGGGAACTGCTGAAGTCCAGGCCAAGGTCCCTCCGCCGGACACTCCCTGCCTCCACAGCACAGGCGCTGCCCTCTGCCCAGCCCAGCCCCATGCTCCCCGGGCACAGTCAGCAGCACCTGGCCCCACCCACTCAGGACCCTCCCGCAGGAGGTGGAGGAGGAGCTGCGGCTCCTGGCGGTGGCAGGGGGTGGGACGGGACAGGTGGGAACCTGGGCCTGTGTTGGGTGGGTGGAGGAGTTTAGATGGAGACCAGCAGGCCTGAGGTCAGACCACGGGTTGGGCCTAGCCAGTCGAGAGCCTTCTGGGTCCAGGGAGGGATCTCCTCCCCACCATGCAAGTCCCTGGGTGTCAGACCCAGGAGCTGGAGGGAGGCCACGGGGTCCTCCTGCTGGCCCAGCCCCCCCTGCACCACCCCAGGCCCTGAGCTGGCTGAGCCGCAGGTGCAGGTGCTCAGGTGCAGGTGCTCGTGGTGGGGAAGCCCTGCGGCTCCAGGAGCTCAGGAGCCGGCCTCTTCCCGCCACGGGACTCGTTAAGTCCTTTCTGTCTCTAAGGAAGAGGATGGAGGAGGAAGCCAGGCGGCAGCAACACCGTGGGGAGGCCAGTGTGTGCGCGCACCTGTGCCCACGGTGTGCACCTTCTGTACACCTGGGGGCGCAGGATGCCTGGGGGGCTCACACGCCCGGGCAGGGGGAGCAGACGCCGAGTCCAGGCCCCCTACATGGGCACCACCTTTGGTCTATGTCTCCGCACGTGACCCGTCCAGGTTGGCGTGGTTAGGTGTGCCGCAGCTCCAGGTGGGCGAGCCTGTGAAGGCTCGGTCCCGTGTGGCCTCTGGGTGCTGCTGGGCCTCCTGCTCCCTTGCTTGGTGACACCCTCCTTTCGGGGACACACCCGGGCCACAGAGATGCCCAGGTGTGCCACGGCCGGTCACTGGGAGGCAGGGAGCGTCTATCTGCCCGGCCCTGGGAGCAGGTGTGAGGTCAGAGGGGCGGGTGGTTGGGTGGGGGCCGGCTGAAGGCCCGGGAGTCGGAGTGCTCTGGCCCGGCAGCCAGGGTGAGGGTCCGCAGTGGGGAGTCACCCCCGCCGGCCCCCCTGATGGAGGAAGAGGTTCTGAAACCACCCCCAGCCCATGCCCAGATCTGGGGGAGGTGAGTTCTCGAGGCATTGGCCAGCCCTACCCCCAGACAGACCGAGAATGCATTCAGGGATGGGGCCCCAAAGGAGTTGCACACTGTTGGGGGTGGGAGGGGCGCTAGAGAGGAAACAGAAAGTGGCCCCTACAGGTGCACCGTCTTCCGCCCTGTTCAGGCACCTGTGCCCTATGGCGCCCACCTGTGGCAGGACGGGGTCCTGAGGTGCTGGTGCTCAGAATGCAAAGGCTGAGAGTGGAGTCTCGGGGTCCACCTGGAGCCCTGGGGGTGCTGCTGCCCCTGAGCTCCCGTTCCCCAGGCGGCCCTGTGGGTTGTGTGCACTTTGTATACCTGAGCCCTTTGGTGCCTGGCCTTTCGTTTACCAGTGGTTCTCAACCTTCCTAACGCCGCGACCCTTTAATACAGGTCCTCATGTTGTGGGGACCCCCAACCATAAAATTATTTTCGTTGCTACTTCATCACTGTCATGTTGCTACTGTTATGAATCGTCATGTAAATATCTGATATGCAAGATGTATTTTCATTGTTACACATTGAACATAATTAAAGCATAGCGATGAATCACAAAAACAGTATGTAATTACATATGTGTTTTCCGATGGTCTTAGGCGACCCCTGTGAAAGGGTCGTTCGACCCCCAAAGGGTCGCGACCCACAGGTTGAGAACCGCTGGTTTAGACCCTAAAAGTAGTTCTGTGGAGCCGGCCAGTGTGGCTCGGTGGCTGAGTGTTTACCCAGGAACCAAGAGGTCGCTGGTTTGATTCCCGGTCAGGGCACGTGCGGGTTGTGGGCTCGGTCCCCAGCAGGGGGCGTGCGGGAGGCAGCCGAGCGGCAGAGCCCACCAAGGGCCCAGGTCTCAGCTCTGGGATTCTGACCTCCCGGGAGGAGCCGCCAGGGGCTGAGCGAGTGGGAACTGAAGGGAAGCAAACAGGAGGCCTTACAACACGATGTCACGCTCCAGGCGCGGGCAGGGCAGCGCGGCCTTGCGGGAGGGCCCGCTTCCTGAGCTGCACCCTCAGACCTGCTGGTGGAGGAGACAGCACCATCTCCACCCTCCTCCACACACCAAACCTGCGTCCAGTGGGCTGCACGCCTCAGGGCGAGCAGACGCCAAGAAAATCCAAGAGAACGAGGGAGAAAGACCTCCCGCCAACCTCCAGAGCTCACGGGCCCAACGCGGCGCCTGATAAACTCCGTGTCAGCATTTCGCCTTCAGGACACGGGGAGCTGCGAGCCGGCCAGGGAGCGGCGGTGTTTGCAGTGCGCCTCAGGCTCATACACATCGAGAGGCCCAACAAGTAAGGGAGACCAGGCCCTTCCACCCAAGGCAAAGGCACAATCACAGCCAAACCCAGCCGACCCAGAACCGCTGAAAGGGGCGTGTCAGGCGGCGCGAGGGCGAGACCGCAGAGCGGAGAGCTCGGCTGTCCCTGCGCCGGGCAGGAGCCAAGGGCTTCACCCCGCGGTGTCGCCAGGGCGAGGGCAGCGGCGCCCGCGTGGCTGATCCCGGGCAGGAGGCGGGCGGCAGCATCAGGCACAGCTCCGGCAGGCGTGACGCGTGGAGCAGGGTCTTGAGCAGACACGCGCCGTGGCCACAGCAGCAGTCACGGCGGTGGGAAGGCGGGGGCAGCCCGAGTGTCCGTGGACGGAGGGTGGACACAGTGCGGCCACCCCCACGACGGGGGCTGCGCAGCCTTAAAAGGGAGCGAACCCGCACCTGCTGCGACGCGGAGAGACCCTGACGGCGCATGTGCAACGAGGCCGTCACGCAGGGCGCGTTCCGTGTGACCCCACGTGAGGTCCTGAAGGGTCAGAGCCACAGAGGCAGAAAGTAGGATGGTGCATGGGGGGCAGGGGCGGGGCGTTTGGGGGGAGAGGGTCTGTTTGGTAAAATGAAGAGAGTCCTGCAGCCCAGCCGGTGTGGCCGGTGGCTGAGCGTCGACCTGTGAACCCTGAGATCAGGGTTTGATCCCCGGTCGGGGCACCTGCCTGGGCTGCAGGCTGGGTCCCCAGTGTGGGGCGTGCAGGAGGCAGCCGATCCATGCTTCTCTCTCATCATTGATGTTTCTCTCTCTCCCTCTCCCTGCCTCTCTGACATCAACACAAATACATTTTGAGAGAGAGAGAGAGAGAGAGAGAGAGAGAGAGAGAGAGACGGAGAGAGTCCTGGATGCTGGCGGGACGGCTGTGCGATGATGTGAATGCGCTCCATGCCACCGAGCTGTGCACCTAAAGGTTAGAATAAGTCGCAGGTTTTGTGTTCTGTGTATTTTACTATTTAAAAACCACAGTATAGCCCTGGCCAGTTTGGCTCAGTGGATAGAGCGTCGGCCTGTGGACTGAGGGGTCCCAGGTTCGATTCCGGTCAAGGGCATGTACCTGGGTTGCGGGCACATCCCCAGTAGGGAGTGTGCAAGAGGCAGCTGATTGATGTTTCTAACTCTCTATCCCTCTCCTTTCCTCTCTGTAAAAAATCAATAAAATATATTTTAAAAAAAACAGCCACAGTATACGCACCGCTGAGACGCCAGGCACCAAGGGCATCCCAAGGATTTCCGTTGCTGCTGTGTCTACAGTCGCAAGAAATTGGAAACAACTTCAATCCCCTCACAGGGAACCCGTCACAGAAGGAGGCGCCTCGTGGGGGGGGGGGGGATCACCGCCTCCAAGGACCCACCCGACAGGACGCCAGAGCCCAGCCTCCCGCCGCCTGGGCTCCCTCCCCGCCTCCTCAAGGTCAGGAGGG
>NW_005873549.1:0-22891 GCF_000147115.1 Myotis lucifugus | reverse complement strand
ATCGGCCCTGCTCTGTGGGTGATAGAGGGCACGCGCTCCCAACCCCCCCCTCCCATGGGCCCTGCTCTGTGTGTGATGGGGTAGAGCCATAACCTCCCCATTGGCCCTGCCCTGAGTGTGACAGTGGCGGCGCCCCAACCCCCTGATCGGACCTGCTCTGTGGGTGATAGAGGGCGGCGCCCCAACCCCCTGATCCGCCCTGCTCTGTGTGTGACAGGGGGCGGTGCCCTAACTCCCCTATCAGCCCTACTCTGTGAGTGACAGGGGGAGCTCCCCAACCCCCTGATGGGCCCTGCTCTGTGCATGACAGGGTACGGAGCCCCAACCCCCCTGATGGGCCCTGCTCTGTGCGTGACGGGGTGGCGCCACAACTTCCCTATCGACCCTGCCTTGAGTGTGACAGGGGGCGGTGCCCCAACCCCCCAATCGGCTGTACCCTGAGCATGACTAGGGTTGGCATCGCAACCTCCTGATCCGCCCTGCTCTGTGCATGACAGGGGGCGGCGCCCCAACTCCCCAATCGGCCCTGCTCTGAGCCCGACCAGGGGCTGCACCTAGGGATTGGGCCTGTCCTCTGCCACCTGGGAGCAGGCCTAAGCCAGCAGGTCATTATCTCCTGAGGGGTCCCAGACTGCGAGAGGGCACAGGATGGGCTGAGGGACCCCATCTCCCCCCCGAGTGCACAAATTTTTGTGCACCGGGCCTCTAGTCTATATAATAAAAGCCCAGTAACCATTACAGGGAATGATCAGAATGACTGGTCACTATGATGCGCACTCAGCACCAGGGGCAGACGCTCAACAAAGGAATTGCCCCTTGGTGGTCAGCGGGCTCCCACAGTTGACGTGCCGCTCAGCTAGAAGCCTGGCTCATGCCTGGTGAGCACAGCAGCTGTGGCGGGAGCCTCTCCTGCCTCAATGGTAGCGCTAAGGAGCAGGGAGCAAACTGGTTAGGAGCACACAGATGGACAGTTAGGAGTGACTGCTCCCGGGTTGCGAGAGGGATGTCCAACTGCCAGTTTAGGCCCAATGGAGTCTAAACCACCAGTTGGACATCCCCCAAGGGGTCCTGGATTTGGAGAGGGCACAGTGTGGGATGAGGGAGTCGTGCTTCCTCTTCCCCTCTTGGCAGGAATTTCATGCATCGGGCCTATAGTATTAGTAATAAAGAGGTGACCAGACACATGGACAGGGCAGAGGTTTTTAAAAATCATAAGAGGTTTGTTTGAACAACTACATTAAACAAACTTGCCCTCAGGTGAAATGGACCATTTTTAGGCGAGTATAACTCCTGAGAACTGACTTTAGCAGAAAGGGATGCGGGACCAGATTTATAATCATGAAAGGCCTGCTTCTGGGAGGGGAACATCTACCCAGAACTAAAATATAAAGTACAACACAGGGTGTTACCCACAGCCTGGCTTCCTGGAGAATTACACTAAGACTTCAAGGCCCCAGCGATCTTCCAGGGACAGAAAGGGAGGCAGCTCCCAGGCACACTTTCTGGAGAACAAAACTAGGCCCATAGAAGAAAGGACAATTTCAGGACAATTTCTATTATCAACACAGATTGAAAAAATCCAAAGTAAAACATTATCAAACCAAGTCCGAATGTATAAAATAATTACCAAACAACCCAGGAAGGTCGAAACCACCGTGGTTCAACACCAATTAGTGCAATTTACCACATTAACGGAGCAGAAATAGATGGTAAAATACCGTATGATAACTTCAATAGATATGGAAAAATAATTTTTTTTGGTTGATAAATTCAACCACAGTTTGTGATAAAACTCTTAGCAAACTTGGGCCGAGGTTGACTTCTTAAATTTGCTAAGGGTGGCTTTCCAAAGCCCTCAACAAACATCTTGCTTACCCAGGGAACGCTGGCAGTCCCGCCCCTGAATGAGGAATGTACAGGGAGGCCCAGACAGTACAGGTGACTCCAGGCAGCACACAGCCATCAGAAATACACAAAAGGTGTGAGGACCAGGGAGGAGGAGAGGAGACCACCAGGAACAACACGGCGCTCTACACGGAACACCCAAGCTGTCTGCTCTCAATGTTAGAACTAGTATGAGTGCGGCGAGGCAGCTTTGCCCACCATTAACGCAGGTCCAGCGCTGAAATCCCACAGACCTTCTAGACACTGCCCATGGCCACTGAGAAGAGGAATCAGTAAGATGGCATTTCCAGTGACTACTACAAACCTCCTGGGAAGAAATCTAACAAAACATGTGCAAGACTTCAGAGAGGACATTGTCTAGTTGAGCTAAAGAACATAAGGTCCAAATAACATGGACAGATATGCGCTGACCATGGGTGGGAGACGCAGCATCCTCACGCTGTAAGCTCTTATCAATGTACAGCCCTTCCCACAGAGTCCCACTCACAGGATTTCTCAGGACACATGACAAGCCAACTTTTAGGTTTTGATGACAGGTTTGTGGGAGTAAAAAGTTATCATAAACTCTTTTGCTTTGATTGAAAAGAGATGTAACCTTGAGTCACAAGACACAATTATATTTGACAAGAAAATCCTTGAGTGAAATTTCTTATTTTTATTTTGTTAATCCTCTGCCGGGAGCCGGTCCATCCTTGCTGCTTGACACAGTCGCTGCAGGAAAGAAACATCTGCACAGCATATGTTTCAAGGGACCTGGCATATATAGCATATTGTTCTTAATATGTTTGCTCTCTTTAGCGCCATGTGTTTTAACCAAGGTCACCTCTCCGAGAAAGGTTGTTTCCCCAGGTGGGGATCTTTCCCTGAGGTTAGGGAGGGGATACAACCCCTTAATTAAGTGCCAGGCGGGTAGTTAAGCTACATAATCTTTACTCCCTGGAATGGAGATAAGAAACGCCCTAACCTTTGTAATAGAAATTGACAGGATTAAAATCGGCTGGTATAAATACGGATGTAACAAGACAATAAACATCAGATCCTGATCAGTTCCTAACCAGAACTCCGACCAGAACTTTGGCTGGAGATCCTGGCTAGAGGTCCTGACTAGGCTGCTGATCAACTGAAGGCTGTCTTCGTGTCATTCCTTCTTCGCCGACTCCGTCCACACCTTTGGGGACCCCTGGACCCGCTGGGATTGGACCCCAGCAATCCTCACCCCCGGATATTTTTTTGTGTGTGGACTTTTTTCTTTTATTGTCTAAAGTTTTACATATGTCTCCTTTTTCCCCACTGAGTGACACCTTCCCCCTCCACTCCTCCCCCTCAGCCATTCCTACCCTGGGCTAGCCCTCACCACCCCAATGTCTATGTCCTTTGGTTATGCTAATATGCATGCATACAAGTTCTTTGGTTGCTCTCTAAACCCTCCCACCTCCTCTGCCATTTGTTTCTGGATATTTTTTTTGTTCATCAATTCTGTATTTTTTTCCCATTGATTTTTTTAAAAAAAATATTTTATTGATTTTTTACAGAGAGGAAGGGTTAGGGTTAGAGAGTTAGAAACATCGATTGGAGAGAAACATCAATCAGCTGCCTCCTGCATGTCCCCTACTGGGGATGTGCCCGCAACCAAGGTACATGCCCTTGACCAGAATCGAACCTGGGACCCTTGAGTCCACAGGCTGACACCGGTTAGGGCCCCATTGATTTTTTAAAATAATAAGTCTTTATTGTTCAGATTATTACAGTTGTTCCTCTTTTTTCTCCCCATAGCTCCCCTCCACCTGGTTCCCACCCCACCCTCTGCCCTTAACCCCCGCCTTTGTCCTCGTCCATAGGTGTTCGATTTTGTCCAGTCTCTTCCCGCACCCCCAAACCCTTTTCCCCCTGAGAATTGTCAGTCCACTCCCTTTCTATGCCCCTGATTCTATTATATTCACCAGTTTATTCTGTTCATCATATTTTTCATTCACTCAATTTTTAGATTCACTTGTTGATAGATATGTATTTGTTGTCACTTTGTTGTTCATAATTTTTATCTTTACCTTTTTCTTCTTCCTCTTCTTAAAGAATACCCTACAGCATTTCATATAATAATAGTTTGGAGGTGATGAACTCCTTTAGCTTGTTCTTATCTGTGAAACTCTTTATCTGACCTTCAATTCTAAATGATAGCTTTGCTGAGTAGAGTCATCTTGGTTGTAGGTTCTTGGTATTCACCACTTTGAATATTTCTTGCCACTCCCTTCTGAACTGCATAGTTTCTGTTGAGAAATCAGCTGATAGTCCTATGGGTACTCCCTTGTAGGTAACTAACTGTTTTTCTCTTGCTGCTTTTAAGATTTTCTCTTTGTCTTTTGCCCTTGGCATTTTAATATGATGTGTCTTGGTGTGGTCCTCTTTGGATTCCTTTTGTTTGGGGTTCTCTGCGCTTCCTGGACTTGTAAGTCTATTTCTTTCACCAGGTAGGGGAAGTTTTCTGTCATTATTTCTTCAAATAGGTTTTCAATATCTTGCTCTCTCTTCTCCTGGCACCCCCATAATTCGAATGTTGGTACGCTTGAAGTTGTCACAGAGGCTCCTTACACTATCTTCATATTTTTGGATTCTTTCTCCTTTTTGCTTTTCTGGTTGGGTGTGTTTAGCTTCTTTGTATTTCAAATCTTTGACTTGATTCTTGGGATTCTCTATTCTGCTGTTGGATCTCTGTATATTATTCTTTATTTCAGTCAGTGTATGCTTAATTTCTAGTTGGTCCTTTTTCGTATCCTTGAGGGTCTCACTAAATTTCTCGGAGATTTCTAGAAGAGTCTTGAGTAACCTTATAATCGAAGTTTTGAACTCTATATCCAGTAGTTTGCTTTTCTCCATTTCTTTCACTTGTGAAATGTTTCTTTGTCTCCGCATCAGCTTCCCTGTGTTGATAGAGGAGTGGCTTTGTGTGTTAGGTGTCCTATAGGGCCCAGTGGCTCAGTCTCCTAGTCACCTGAGGTGAATGCTCTTGGTGCACCCCTTTGTGGGCTGTGTGCACAGTCTTGTTGTAGTTAAGCCTTGATTGCTGTTGGTATCACTGGGAGAAATTGACCACCAGGCCAATTGGCTGTGAGGACCAGTTGTGTCTACTATGAGAGAACTGCTGTGCTGGAGACACCCTTATGGAGCAAGATTTGCTTCAGTGGGGCTTTGGTGCTCACTGAGTCTGCCCCCTGAGTGTGTCTCTTATGGATCTGAGGAGTTGTAATCTGGTGTGTTCTCACTTTGACCACTGGGTACACTGACTCTTGGATCTCCAAGGAGGTGCCAAGTCAGCCACTGCCTGAGGCCACCCAGCAGGAGCTACAGAGGGATCTGCAGATTACTCCTCTTTGTTTGGGGTTTGGAGGTGCTCAGCTGAGGTGTAGCTGTGAAGCAATGCAGGCTGCTGATGAGCCTTAGGCCTTCTTTTGGAAGCTCTGTTGTTCTTTGACCCAGATGCAGTTTGTTAGGTTTTAGATTGCAAAAGGCCAGGCCATTCATATGCAAATGCCTCTGTGCACAGCTTGGGTGGAGTTGTAAATTGGGTGGGGCGTGGTCTCAGGGAATCATGTAACAGAGCAAACAGCAATGGTTGCCCTTTTGCCCTTTCCCAGATAGGTCCCTGGGTCTCTGTGTCCCAAGACCTTGTGCAGGAACAATGAACGCTGCGGCCACCTCTGAGACAAAGCCGCCCTCCTGTTCCGTCCTGATGCTAGACAGTCCCGTTTCTCCCTGTATGAGTCTAGGTCCCCAGAGTCTAGCCCAGTGCTGGAATTTAGTGCATTCGGGAGTTTGTATCTCCCTCCAGATTAAAAAAGAACACAGCATACCCAGTTGCCAGCCTGTTTCCATGTGCGCCTCCATACCTTTCCTCTACCGCACCTCTGCATCTCCTACCAGTCTACATGCATTTTTCTCTTCCCTTCTTGTTGTAGAACTTCCATTCAGCCAGCCATCCCTTGGTTATGGATGATATTTGTTTTTTTCTTTTAGTTGTAGTTTTGATATGGTTGAGCAAGACAGCAAGTTCAGGTATTTACCTATGCCGCCATCTTGGTTCCTTCCTATTGATTTTTATAGAGAGAGGAAGGGAGGAGAGAGACAGAGAGAAACATTGAGGTGAGAGGGACTCAGTGATTGGTTTCCTCTCCCACAGGTCCCGACCAGGGCCAAGGATGCAGCCTGCAAGGGAGTTACATGCCCTTGACTGGAATCCAACCTGAGACCCTTCAGTTTGAGGGCTGACACTCTAACCATTGGGCAAAACCAGCCAAGGCGAGTGAAATATATTTTGGTGACACAAAAACTGAGAAAGTGTTACACTGGCACTAGATAGTGTCCCGTCTCCCTGCTCCAGTGTTGTGTATGAGCACCTGATTTTAAGATGAATAAGATCTGAAAGTTCAGAGTGAATTGGGGTCACTCACCAATGAATGAGGCCATGATGTATCAAAATAACTTTATTTCAAACACCTGGGTGCAGGTGGGCTGAGGCCAAAAATGCAATCAGTGGTGAATAAAGAGGAAGGCAGGGTTTTAATAACTTCAGCTGGCTGCAAACAGTTCTGCAGATGTAAGGGGTCCGGTCCTTGGTTCCTCCCATCACCAGAGGTCTAGTGGTTATCTACGCTATGAGTGCTCAAGGCTGCAAGCTTTCTGCAAGAAAACTGCTAAGCACAATAAGATTTTTCTGCCCTGTTTTATTCTCTTTATCACTTTCAAGATCAAGTTGCCTTATTCACAAAAGTTCTTAGTCATGAGCCGAAAGAACAAAATTCTCTATAATGTTTAGATGTGTGTGGTTACTTGAGAAAAATAATAAATCCTCTTAAATGTTAATGAATTGCAAGTAAAGCATTTCTGCGGTAAGTTCATTCTGACAACTGTTGGGGTCCAACCCCAGCAGGTCCAGGAGTCCCCAAAGGTGTGGATGGAGTTGGCGAAGAAGGAATGACATGGAGACAGCCTTCAGTTGATCAGCAGCCTAGCCAGGATCTCTAGCCAGGATGTCCAGCGAAGTTCTGTAGCCAGGTTCTGGTCAGGATCTCCAACCAAGTTCTGTAGCAAGGTTCTGGTCAGGATCTCCAGCCAGGTTCTGATGTTTATTGTCTTGTTACGTCTGTATTTATACCAGTTGATTTTAATCCTGTCAATTTCTATTGCAAAGGTTAGGGTGTTTCTTTTCTCCATTCCAGGGAGTAAAGATTATGTAGATTAAGAGTGATTGTTTGTAGTTAAAGTGATTAACTACCTGCCTGGCACTTAGTTAAGGGGTTTTATCCCCTCCCTAACTTCAGGGAAAAATCCCTACCTGGGGAAACAACCTTTCTCAGAGAGGTGACCTTGGTTAAAACACATAGCACTAAGGGGAGCAAACATATTAAGAACAGTATGCTATATACGCCAGATTCCTTGAAACATATGCGGTGCAGATGTTTCTTTCCTGCAGCGACTGTGTCAAGCAGCAAGGATGGGCCGGCTTCCGGCAGACAACAGAGGTTATAACTATTCTCAAGGTTGTGTGAATCTCATGAAAATTTCAACGATTGTATTTGTTCCAATGTTTGTCAAAGAAAAATGCTTTTGTTCACTATAATTATAAGAAATGTTAATCATGCTCTGTTAATCGTGATGGTTCTGTTCTGATCAGAGAAAACACAGTCTCACCTGGCTGGGAGTATGCGCCCTGGGCCCTGGCAGCTAGCATGGGAATGCAGTCCGTCCTCCTGTCCGCAGAACTATTTGTCATTAATGGAGAGATTTACCACCTGGTGACTGAAATAATCTAGTCCCGGAGGCACCTGTCTTCACAACCCCCAGCCCCTATTACCTGTAGTCTGGTCCCAGGTGCCCAGAGACGTCTACCCTCTGTGACCCCTAAGACTCCAGCCTGCATGACTTGTAACCTGTAATGATTACCTCTTGTCCACTTTCCCATGTCATCTCTGTCCTTCTTCCCAATATGAGCACCTGGCTCATGGGGGGGGGTGTGCAGAGCAGATTTCTGTGGGTGACCTGCTGCTCTCCCCTCCTGCCGGCAGGACTGGAATAACCTCTCTTACATGATTCAACCCCGTCTCTGCTGAATTGACTGAAGTGGTGACAGGCAGCCTGGACCCACTGGTTGTCCGGTTACAAGTTCACATAAACAGAAGCGCACACAGTGTGGCCTCTGCGCCTGCTTATTTCACTGAACATGATGCTTCCAGGGAACATTGTCCTTTGTATGTTTCCTGCTCAGTTTCCTTTTGGGTCAGTTGGCTTCTACATCCTGAGCATCTCTGTGGGTGTGAAGGGCCCTCTATGGGAACAAGCCCCCGTCAGCAGGCATTTGTGTGCCCCTCCCCTTCCTCCAACTGCTTCTGCCCCATCAGAACTGATTGACATCTCTCATTTGCTGCCACCTCTCTCCGGCTCTCTGCCCTTTGATTTCACGTCATTGGTCCAGGAAGGAGACGCTATAGAGGTGATGGCCGCTCCATCACAGGTGCCAGGGGGACAGTCAGGACTTGGGAGAAGGCACTCACAGGAAAACGCACACGTGCCCTGTTGTTGGTTAGTGTCCAGCCCTCCCGGCCCCCAACAAGGGACACCCTGGAACTCAGTTCCAGATAGTATAGGTTGCACCAACTTGTACTAGAACTCCAACAGGAAGTGCTACTGGCTACTTTCCTCCTGCTCTTTCTCAATAGCTGTGTTTGCTCCATAACGAAGTGCCCCAACCTGGGTCGCACAACCAAGAGCGATGGATTCTCACAGTCTGGAGACAGAAGTCTGAAACCCAGGTGTGGGCAGGGTTAGTTCCTTTCAGGCTCTGGGGGAGAATCTGCCCCAGGCCTCTCTCCCAGCTTTGGGGCTGCTGGAAACCCCGGGGGTTCCTTGGCTTCATGGCTGAATTGCATGGACAGACTCCATTCTACCTCCCTACTCATCTGTCATGGACACTTGAGTTGTTTCTGCCTTTTGACTATGAGGGATAATGTTGCTGTAGACAGTAGTGTACACAAAAGCAGAAAAGAGAAGAGCACATGCCCTTTGACAATTGCCAGAAGCCGGTCCATCCTTGCTGCTTGACACAGTCGCTGCAGGAAAGAAACATCTGCACAGCATATGTTTCAAGGGACCTGGCATATATAGCATATTGTTCTTAATATGTTTGCTCTCCTTAGCGCCATTTGTTTTAACCAAGGTCACCTCTCCGAGAAAGGTTGTTTCCCCAGGTGGGGATTTTTCCCTGAGGTTAAGGAGGGGATACAACCCCTTAACTAAGTGCCAGGCAGGTAGTTAATCACTTTAACTACAAACAATCACTCTTAAGCTACATAATCTTTACTCCCTGGAATGGAGATAAGAAACACCCTAACCTTTGCAATAGAAATTGACAGGATTAAAAACGACTGGTATAAAAACAGATGTAACAAGACAATAAACATCAGATCCTAACCAGAACTTCCCTGGAGTTCCTAATCAGATCCTGACCAGAACTTTGCTGGAGATCCTAACCAGAACTTGGCTAGAGGTCCTGGCTAGGCTGCTGATCAACTGAATGCTGTCTCCGTGTCATTCCTTCTTCGCCAACTCCGTCCACACCTTTGGGGATCCCTGGACCTGCTGGGGTTGGACCCCAGCAGACAATAGAGTGCAACCTTGGTTATCCAACCTAATTCATTGTGGAGGGCGGCTCGAGAAGCGACTTTTCAAAACCCAATCATTTTCCCATTAGAAAGAATGTGAATGGCCCCTGGCCAGGATTTCTTAGTGGTTATAGCATTGGTCCCTGCACCAGAGTCATGAGTTTCATTCCTGGTCAAGGGCATTTACCTGGAGGATTGTTCCTCAGCCCTGGTTAGAATGCCTGCAGGAGCCATCAATCGATGTGTCTCTCTCACATTGATGTTTCCCTCTCTCTCTCCTCTTCCCCTCTCTTGCACTCTCTCTAAAAAACCAGTAGAATAATATCCTTGGGTGAGGATTAACAAAAAAATGAGAAGATGGATGCTAAGATAAAGTGCACAAGTGCATTCAGGCCAGCAGCTGTGTGTGGAAGGGTGAGTGGGCCCTGCCTTGTGAAAGGACAGAACAGGACTGATAGCTGTGTTCCTAACTCCTCCTCTTCTAGCAAAAGCCATAGAATGTATCAGTTACTCAGCCTGCTCTTATCTCAGCGAATGGAAATGCAAGGGAAAACAAACTCAAGGCTGAAAGTATGCTGAACACCCCCCTGTCTTTGTGTATCCAGACCCTAACTGCACCCTGCCCTTGCGTCACTAGCCCCCGGCCCTCATTCAACCAACCAGAATTGGCCAAATCAGTGGTCCACGTGTGCCCCCACCCCCCTGACCCCAAGCCCTATAAATTCTTTGTTCTCTTGGGACTCCGGGCTCTCTCTCTCCCATCCAGTAATGGAGGCAGAGGGGGACCAAGCCTGGGCTTGAATAAAAGACTCTATGCTTTTGCATCGGACTTGGCGCTCCCTGGTGGTGTCTTTTGGGGTCTTGAAATCTGGGCATAACACCCTGCACTCCTGCTCTGAGCAGGAGTCCTTCTGGCCTCAGGCTGGCATAGGGGATGCCAAGGTGCGGAGTCTGAGTGACAGGAATGGATGCACAGAGTGAGGGTGGGCTTGGGTGGGCATCAGAGATAGGATCAAAGCCCGGGCTGTGATGAGGATGTCTGAGCCCTGATAGGGGAGGGCTGAGGTCAGGTGGGCAAACGGCACAGTTTCTGTTATCTAACAGCCCCATTTTGCAACACTGCAGTGGAAGCTGGACCAGCGAGGGTGGGGTGGGGGTGCTGTGGGGACAGCAATGTGCCAGCGTCCACGGGTCCTCACATGTCACAATGGAGGTGTTGGACCCGGGGCAGGGATGGCTCCTGGTGGCCCTCATTCATGTCACTGGCTGTCCCATTCGGGCCCCACCAACCACGGGACACCTGTGACCACACTGACAATGACACTGACCTCACTCACTCTGCCCGACTGCTCAGAGGGACACAGGCCACAGCGCAGCTTTGTGTCCACAGGACGGCCTTGCTCCTCACCGAGGGCAGCGCCTGTGACCGGCTCCAGGCAGCACCTCACTCCGCAGTGCCCGCTGGAGCTCTGACAAAGGCGGAGTTTTGTGTGCTGCTCCCTGGATCCTCTCCTTGTGGTGTTCCTCCCACAGACAGGCCCTCTGTCCTAGATCCCAAGGTGCCAGCCTGTGACACTCAGGCTGTCTGGGCTCGACCTCTACCATCACCTCCTTCCTACTTGCTCTCCATACTCCACCCTCCCTCCTCTGGGAGACCCAGGCACCCGGGTCCCCACCCTGTTCTAATGGGTAGGAATCTTGATGGGCATCACCTGGGCTCCCTTAGTGTTTGTCTACTGGGCTTCCTCTTGGGGCTAATTCCAACAGGACATAATTCTGCAAGATGTTCATCAGAAGGCTATGGAACTTGGGGCTTCAGCAGGGTTGAAAATCTGCATATTATTACCTGCTGCCAAACAGCTGAGGGTAATTCCCCTAAGCTGATCATCCTTTACTGTTTACCAAACCTTACCTTTGATATGTGTATCTGCTTTGCTAAAGGGCAAAGTGTGGGAATAAAAAGCCATGGGTCCAGAGGTTCAGGGAACTTAGTCACTAGAACTGAGCCTCTGTCTGGCCCCCCAAAATAACTTCCCAATTCATATTTCTTCTCTAGTCTCTTCATTAATTTATGCGCAGCCCTTTCCCAGATTCCTGAACCCTAGTAGCTGCAGAAAGACCGTAGGGGGCTTCCTACTAAACAAGCCCAGCAGCTGGAGGTGCAGCGGCCTCTCTGTGGGACATTCCCAGTGTCTTGGTTGGTAGTTGGATTCCTCTCCCCTGAAGTGATCAATTTTGCCATAGAAAGGGCCCAGGTGCAGTCACCCGACTCCTTCCCCTGGCTCCAGGGCAGGCTGGAGAAAATGGCTGTAACCCAGAGTGCCACAGGCACACTGCCACCCATGATTGAGTTTTCAGCCCCAGGCTGGTCTCCCTGCAACAGAACCTCCTAGACCTCCCTCCATGTGTGCCCATGCATCATCGTCTGCATGTGTGTGGGCGTACGTGCATGTATGTGTGTGTGTGTGTGTGTGTGTGTGTGTGTGTGTGGTTGTTCAGTTGCATGGATTGGGACGGTCTGATACTTGCAGTTATATGGTCACATATGACTTTGATAGACGTTGAACAGGAGCAGATCACAACTGAACACCATGTGACAAGGCCACTTGCCAATAAGTTCACTGTCTGAGTTTATGAGGGGCGTCCTGTTAACCATCTTTTTTTACTGAGGCTGGACATTTTATTTCTCCATCTTTTTTTACATCCTTGGTAAATACTGACCTTGAATTTCTGTTCTCAGACGTCACTTACTGTTGCCTTGTATTAGAAAACAACAGGTACATTGTTATTTCAAGCTTTCTCACACTTATATAAAAAATGGGCAGAAGCCATCCTACATTTGCAAAGAATGGAAGTTAAAAAGTATATATAACTCACAATGGTGAAAATTCCACTTCTTAATCTTCACAGAGACTTGGTGACTTGTACCTGGATGGAAATGACCAGACCTTTCTGGATTTAGTACAAATAGGACAGAGAATGTCCTGTTTAAGTCAAGAAGTGAGAAAAATTATGTCAGAGGAAACCGAAAGAGAGCAAAAGAAACAGAATAAAAGACAGGCTAACTAAAGAAAGAAAGTCAATGGAAATTTAAAATGCATAAAAGAAGCACCTGGACTAGCTAATAAAGAAATTATAGGGTTGCAAAGTCAAAAGTGATTTCCTTAAATCTAATGAAATAAGCAAACCTGTGTCAAGACCCATCAGGCTGGAAACATGGTGTACAAATAATATCAGTAATAAAGAGGTGACCAGAAACATGGACAGGGCAGATATATATTTTGTTATATATTTTTATCGATTTTTTTTTTTTTTTTTACAGAGAGTCAGGGAGAGGGATAGAGAGTTAGAAACATCGATGAGAGAGAAACATCAATCAGCTGCCTCCTGCACACCCGACATCTGGTATGTGCCAGCAACCAAGGTACATGCCCTTGACCGGAACGGAACCCGGGACACCTCAGTCAGCAGGCTGACGCTCTATCCACTGAGCCAAATCGGTCAGGGCAGGGAAGAGATTTTTTAAACTCAGAAGAGGTTAGTATGAACCTGGCGGCATAGGTAAACACCGGAAATTGCTGCCTCGTACAACCCCTTCAAAAATACGACTAAAAGACAAAACGGACATCATCCAGAACCACAGGAAGGCTGGCTGAGTGGAAATTCTACAACTAGAAGGAAAGAGGAAAGCACTGAGACTCAGAAGAGGTGCAGAAGTAAACAAACTTGCCCTCCGGTGAAATGGACCATTTTTTGGCGATTATAACTCCTGAGAACTGACTGTAGGAGAAAGGGAAGCGGGACCAGATTTATAATCATGAAAGGCCTGTGTCTGGGTGGTGAACATCCACCCAGAACTAACATATAAAGTACAACACAGGGAGTTACCCCACAGCATGGCTTCCTGTAGAATTACACTAAGACTTCAAGGCCCCAGTGATCTTCCAAGGACAGAAAGAGAGGCAGCTCCCGGGCACACTTTCTGGAGAACAAAACTAGGCCCTTAGAATAAAGGACAATTTCAGGCCAATTTCCATTATGAACATAGATTGAAAAATCCAAAGTAAAACATTATCAAACCAAGTCCCAATGTGTAAAATAATTACCATAAAACCGAGGAAGGTCTAAACCACCACAGTTTAACACCAGTTAGTGCAATTTACCGCAGTAACGGAGCAGAAATAGATAACAAACGTGACAATCTGAAATAGATATGGAAAAATACTTTCTTCTTGTTGTTGTTGATAACCTCAACCACAGCTTGTGATGAAACTCTTAGCAAACTTGGACCAAAGGTGACTTCCTAAATTTGACGAGGGTGGCTTTCCCAGAGCCACAGCAAACATCCTGCTTACCCAGAGAATTCTGGCAGCCCCACCCCTGAATGAGGGATGGTGGACAGGGAGGCCAGGACAGTGCAGGTGACTCCAAGCAGCACACAGTGATCAGAAATACACAAAAGGTGTGAGGACCAGGGAGGAGGAGAGGAGACCACCAGGAACAACATGGCGCTCTACACGGAACACCCAAACCATCTGCTCACATGTTAGAACTAATATGAATGCCGCAAGGCAGCTTTGCACACCAACAACACAGGTCCAGCGCTGAAACCCCACAGGCCTTCTAGACACTGCCAATGGCCACTGAGAAGAGGAATCAGTAAGATAGCATTTCCAGAAACTACTACAAACCGCCTGGGAAGAAATGTGCTGACCATGGGTGGGAGACACAGCATCCTCAAGCTGTAAGCTCTTATCAATGTACAGCCCTTCCCACAGAATCCCATTCACAGGATTTCTCAGGACACATGACAAGCCAACTTCTAAGTTTTGATGACAGGTGTGTGGGAGTAAAAAGTTATCATTAGGAGAGAAACCAAGATGGCGGCATAGGTAAAGACCAGAAATTGCTGCCTCGCACAACCACTTCAAAAGTACGACTAAAAGACAAAACGGACATCATCCAGAACCACAGGAAAGCTGGCTGAGTGGAAATTCTACAACTAGAAGGAAAGAGGAAAGCACTGAGACTCAGAGGAGGGGCAGAAGTAAAGTGCAGAGGTAAGTTTGTGCCAGCCGAAAGGGCTGGCAACTGACACGGTGCAGGTGGAAAGGGCTGGCAGTTGAGGACGCCGTTGTCTTTTTCAATCAGGAGGGAGTCTCAAGCTCCCGACTACTCTGAAATCCAGTTCCAGGTGAGTCTCTGGGGACCCAGACTCATACGGGGAGAAACTGGACTGTCTGGCATCGGGCAGAAATCCAGGGCAGCTTTCTCTCAGAGGTGCTTGCAGCAATTACCAGGACACTGAGACGTGGGGCCTCTTAGGATAGGACTGGGGAGCAGCCATAGCTGCTTGCTCTGCCCTGTTGATCCTCTGAGACCCCGCCCCACCCAAGCTGTGCACAGAGGCTTTTGCATATTAAAGGCCTGGCTCTTTGCAACCTGAAAGTTACCTAACAAACTGCAGCTGAATCAGAGAGACCCAGAACTTCCAAAAGAAAGTCCAAGGCCCCACAGCAGCTTGCATTGCTTCACAGCTGGGCCTCATCTGGGCACCTCCAAACTCCAAACAAAGAAGAGAAATCTCTCCATAGCTCCTGCTGGGTAACCTCAGGCAGAGGCTAAATTAGCACCTCCTTAGAGATCCAAGAGCCAGTGTACCCAGTGGTCAGAGTGGGACCATCCAGATTACAACTCCTCAGATCCATAAGGGACACACTCAGGGGGCAGACTCAGTGAGCACCAAAGCCCCACTGAAGCAAGTCTTACCCCAGAAGGGTGTCCCCAGCTCAGAAGTTCTCCCACTGCAGACACAGCTGATTCTCACAGCCAATTGGCCTGGAGGTCAATTCCTCCCAGTGATACCTACAACAATCAAGACTTAACTACAACACGAATGTGCACAAAGCCCACAAAGGGGTGCACCAAGAGTGTCCACCTCAGGTAATTGGGAAGGCTGAGCCACTGGGCCCTATAGGCCACCAAACACAGAAAGTCATTCTATCAACATAGGGAAGCATAAAAAGTGCGGAGACAAAGAAACAAGTCACAAATGACAGAAATGAAGGAAAGTAAACTACTGGATATAGAGTTCAAAACCACACTTCTAAGGTTTTTCAAGAATTTTCTGGAAACCACCGATAAATTTAGTGAGACCCTCAAGAAATCTAGTGAGACCCACGAGGTTATGAAAAAGAACCAACTAGAAATTAAGCATACACTGACTGAAATAAAGGATATTATGCAGAGTTCCAACAGCAGACTACAGAATCACAAGAATCAAGTCAAAGATTTGAAATACAAAGAAGCAAAAATCACCCAACCGGAAAAACAAAAAGAAAAAAGAATCCAAAAATATGAAGATAGTGTAAGGAGGCTCTGGGACAACGTCAAGTGTACCAACATCTGAATTATGGGGGTGCCAGAAGAAGAGAGAGAGCAAGATATTGAAAACCTATTTGAAGAAATAATGACAGAAAACTTCTCCTACCTGGTGAAAGAAATAGACTTACAAGTCCAGGAAGCGCAGAGAACCCCAAACAAAAGGAATCCAAAGAGGACCACGCCAAGACACATCATAATTAAAATGCCAAGAGCAAAAGACAAAGAGAGAATCTTAAAAGCAGCAAGAGAAAAACAATCAATTACCTACAAGGGAGTCCCCATACGACTGTCAGCTGATTTCTCAACAGAAACTATGCAGGCCAGAAGGGAGTGGCAAGAAATATTCAAAGTGATGAATAGCAAGAACCTACAACCTAAATTACTTTACCCAGAAAAGCTATCATTCAGAATTGAAGGTCAGATAAAGAGCTTCACAGATAAGGAAAAGCTAAAGGAGTTGATCACCACCAAACCAGTATTATATGAAATGCTGAAAGGTATCCTTTAAGAAGAGGAAGAAGAAGAAAAAGGTAACGATACAAATTATGAACAACAAATACACATCTATCAACAAGTGAATCTAAAAATCAAGTGAATAAATAATATGATGAACAGAGTAAACTGGTGAATATAATAGAATCAGGGGCATAGAAAGGGAGTGGACTGACTATTCTCAGGGGGGAAAGGGATGTGGCGGGTGTGGGAAGAGACTGGTCAAAAATTGTGCACCTATTGATGAGGACAGTGGGGGGGGGGTAAGGGGAGAGGGTGAGGTGGGAACCGGGTGGAGGGGAGCTAATGGGGGGAAAAGAGGAACAACTGTAATAATCTGAACAATAAAGATTTAATTTTTTTTTTAAAAAGTTATCATTAAACTCTTTTGCTTTGATTGAATAGAGATCTAACCTTGGGTCCCAAGACACAATTGTATTTGACAAGAAAATCCCTGAGTGAAATTTCTTTTTAATTTTGTGAATCCTCACCCAGGATATATTTTTAGGCTTTTTTTTTTATTGTCTAAAGTTGTACATATGTCTCCTCCCCCCCTCCCCCCACCCCCCCGCCAATTGACCACTCTCTTCCCCCCCAGCCATCCCCACCCTGGGCAAGCCCTCACTGCCCCAGTGTCTGTGTCCATTGGTTATGCTCATATGCATGCCCAGTACTTTGGTTGCTCTCTAACCGCCCCAATTCCCCTGCCATTTGTCTCTGTATCTATTTTTGTTCATCAGTTTATGTATTTTTTCCCCATTGATTTTTAGAGAGAGTGGAAGAGAGGGGGAGAGACAGAGAGAAACATGGAGGTGAGAGAGACAATTTGATTCGTTGCCTCTCGCACAGGCCCCCACCAGGACCAGGTATCCAGCCTGCAAGCCAGGTATGTGCCCTTGACTGGAATCCAACCTCAGACCCTCCAGTCTGAGGGCTGACACTCTAGCCATTGAGCAAAACCAGCCAGGGCGAGTGAAATATATTTTGTTGACACAAAAACTGAAAAAGTGCTAGACTGGCACTAGTTAGTACCCCCTCTTCTCTCACCACTGAATTCTGTTTGAGCACTTGATTTTAAGATGAATAAGATCTGAAAGGTTCAGAGTGGGCTGGGGTCACTCACCCATGCTAAGAGGCCATCATGTATCTAAATAACTTTAATTTCAGGCACCTGGGTGCAGGTGGTCTGAGGCCCAAAAAGCAATCAGCGGTGACTGAAGGGGGAGGCAGGGTTTTATTACCGTCTGCTGGCTGCAAACCCTTCTGCTGACATACGGGTTCAGTCCTTGGTTCCTCCTGTCCCCAGAGGTCTAGTGTTTATCCCAGTGATGGCGAACCTATGACACGTGTGTCAGAGGTGACACGCCACTCATTTTTTTGGGTTGAATTTTCTTTATTAAATGGCATTTAAATATATAAAATAAATATCAAAAATATAAATCTTTGTTTTACTATGGTTGCAAATATAAAAAAATTTCTATATGTGACACGGCACCAGAGTTAAGTTAGGGTTTTTCAAAATGCTGACACGCCGAGCTCAAAAGGTTCGCCGTCCCAGGGGTGGGCAAACTTTTGACTCGAGGACCTCAATGGGTTCTTAAACTGGACCGGAGGGCCGGAACAAAAGCATGGATGGAGTGTTTGTGTGAACTAATATAAATTCAAAGTAAACATCATTACATGAAAGGGTACGGTCTTTTTTTTTTTTAGTTTTAATTTCAAACGGGCCGGATCCGTAGTTTGCGCACGACTGGACTAGGCTATGTCGCCCTCAAGGCTGCAAGCTTTCAGCAAGAAAACTGCTAAGCATAATAAGTTTTCTCTGCCTCGTTTTATTCTCTTTAACACTTTCAAGATCAAGTTGCCTTCTGCACAAAAGTTCTTGGTCATGAGCCAAAAGAATAAAATTCTCTATGAAGTTTAGAAGTGTGCAGTTGCTTGAGAAGAAAAATAAGTCCTCTTAAATGTTAATGAATCAAGAGTAAGGAGTGTCTGTGATCAGTAAATTCTAACAACTGAGGTTATAATATCTAATCTCAAGGTTGTGGGAATCTCATGAAACCCAGGTGTGGGCAGGGTTGGTTCCTTCCGGGCTCTGGGGGAGAGTCTGCCCCCGGCCTCTCTCCCAGCTTCTGGGGCTGCTGGAACCCCTGGGGTTCCTTGGCTTCATGGCTGATTAATGTTCCATTGCATGGATGGACTACATTCTACCTCCCTACTCATCTGTCATGGACACTTGAGGTGTTTCTGCCTTTTGACTGTGAGGCATAATGTTGCTGTAGACAGTAGTGCACACAAAAGCAGAAAAGAGAAGAGCACATGCCCTTTGACAATAGAGTGCAACCTCGGTTCTCCAGCCTAATTCGTTGTGGAAGGCGGTTCGAGAAGCGATTGCTCAAAAAGGCAATCATTTTTCCCATTAGATTTCCTGTCGAGATCCCCAGTGTCCCCTGAGGATTCTGGGTGCCCCCAGAGACACCAGCATCTCAGCAAGGATGACAGGGACTCTGGCCCAGGAGGGAATGATGGGTTTCTAGAGACCTGAGCTCATCTAGGTGCGGCAAAGCATCCCTTGGTGGTCTCCTCACTGGGCTCACGGGGCACAGAGGACCGGGCAGTGGTTCAGGAGTGTGGGAAGCCCACTTCCTTCTCCTCTCAAACCACTGTCTGGTCCTGTCCCATGCCTGGTGGAGAATGATTCTCAGAATGTCAATGGCGGAAAAGCCTTTCCCTGGCAGGTGGATGGCCTCTGCCTGGGATTGAACTTGGGGAACACAGCTCCTCTGTTCAGAAAGCAGGGAGTGTGAGAGGGGGGTTGGCTCCCAGCGCTGTGGGGGTGCAGGCATGTGCAGGAGGTGAGGAGAACTAGCATTAAATTGGCACCTCTCACACCCTTTGCTGTGCATTTTGACAAAGCTTGATCATGCATAGGATGTATGAGGACAGCTGAGCAGATGCCTGAGTGTCCTGGGGCGGCTGTTACAAATGCCACAGACCCGGGACTTTTAAACAAAACTTTATTCTGTCACAGTGTTGGAGGCTGTAAGTATAACATCCAGGTGTCAGCAGGTCCCACTCCCTCCAAAGGCTCCAGGGAAGCTGCCTCCTCCATCTCATGGTGTTGCTGGCAAACTTTGTCTGCAGGTCCAGCGAGTCTGTCCTTTTTGGGGGACACTGTGAGCCTCAAAAGAAAAGAGGGGGTAGGGGAGCACTGGGCCTGCTGCTCTCCTCCCCCCCCCCCGCCCCTGCTCTTGGCTCAGGTGCCAGCCCCCATCCCATCCGTGCCCCTTCTCTGTGTTGTTTCAGAGCATCTGATTATTTATCATTTATTTAGTTCCTCACCTGAGGATATGCTTATGGATTTTAGGGAGAGGAAGGGAGAGAGATGTGAGAACCATCCATCGGTTGCCTCTTGTACGAGTCCTGATCGGGGAATGAACCCTCATCCTAGGTATGTGGTCTGACTGGGAATCAAACCTGAGACCCTTCAGTGAACAGGACGATGCAAAGCATCTCATTTCTTTCTGTTTCATGTGCAAACTGTCTTCTTACGACTGAAATGTCTCCAGACCAATATTTTTATTATTTTTGTTTTTTGTTAATCCTCACCCAAGGATATTTTACCATTGATTTTTAGAGAGAGTGGAAGGGAGAGGGAGAGACAGAGAGAAACACCTATGTGAGAGAGACATATTGTTTGCCTCCTGCATGAACCCTGACCAGGGCTGAGGAACTTGCAACCAAGATATGTGCCCTTGACCGGAATCAAACCTGGGACCCTTCAGTCCACAGGCTGGTGCTCTATCCACTGATTCAAACCAACTAGGGCTCCAGCACCAATATTGAGTGTCTTCTCAGAGAGGACCCACCATATTTCTTATCTGATAGCTGGTCGGCTGGTCACCACTGGTCCCACTGAAGAGATAAGCCCTGCCTCCTCCCATGCCCCACCCCAAAGAGGGTGGCTTCCCCTTGGGCCAATCTGGGCAGGAGGATAAAGGGGCTCAGAGGGTCCAGGACAGAAGGCAGACAGACCTGGCATGGTGAGGACGCTGCTCAAAGCCCCATCCTCTCCCTTCCCAGGCTGTGTCCCCGCCCCACAGCTCCTCACTGGCTCTCTACCCTCCCCTCTCCCCCTGCAGATGCTGTGGCTGCTGGTCCTGACTCTCCCCTGTCTGGGGGGCTCTGTACCTGTGACCTCAGGTGGGTCCTGACCCCCAAGCCTGGCTTTTCTCCAAACCACTGACAGACCTCTCAGAGGCCGTCCCTGGGATGGGTGGTGATCCCCCTCTGAGGGTGGCTCTGGGAGGGACTGAGGATGGGGCCATGCTGAGTGCCGGGCAGCGGTGCCTGGGTCCCTGATGGCTCCTCCTCTGCTTCCCCAGATCCCGGCCCAGGGACTGAGCTGGTGGGCATCGTGGGGGGACATGATGCTGCCAATGGGAAGTGGCCATGGCAGGTGGGCCTGTGGGTCTTCGATCCAACAAGTTCTCAGTGGAATCTCACTTGTGGGGGCTCCCTCATACATCGCCAGTAGGTGCTGCCCACTGCCCACTGCATTCCAGGGTAAGTCCCTTCTCTGCCAGCACCCGGGGGGGGGGTGGACAATGACGGGAGGCATGTGATGTGTGTTGGGGGCAGATGCTGGGCTGAGTGGCTGCAGACCCCCCACCAGGATTCAGCTTCCTGGCGCTCCCCTTGCCCAGCACAGAGGGGAGGTCTCTGGGCTCTGAGGGGCTGGCCCACTTCCTGCCACAGCCTCTCAGAAGCCTTTGGCCTTCTGTCCCCAGGAGACACCCAGTGACTCGGCATTTTAAGGTCCAACTAGGACGAGTGAGACCCTCACACCAGGGCAGACTGCAGGTGGCCAGGATCATCCACCACCCCAAGTACAGCCTTGAATACGGAGCATTAGGTGGGGCGGAAGTGGCACTTCTCAAACTGAAGGCCCCCGTGCGACCATCTAATCGCTTCAGGTGGATCCGCCTCCCACCAGCCTCCTCCTCATTCGCCCCAGGCACACCGTGCTGGGTGACTGGCTGGGGCCGCATTGCTCCTGGAGGTGAGAACCAGGTGTCACGTGGGAGTGGGAGGAGGAGACTGAGGGCGATGCAGGGGGCGGGCCGGGCTTTACAGAGAAGGCTCAGCTGGGGTCGTAGCTGGGTCCCTCCGGGGTCTCCCTTGGGTGTAGGAGGGAGACAGCTCGAGAGGAGTCTGTTAAGGAGCAGAGACCAAAGTAGCAAGAGTGAGGCAAGGCCATGGGCATCTTTTTAAAAAAATATCACCCAGGGATATTTCTTCCATTGATTTTTAGAGAGAGTGAAAGGGAGAGGAGAGAGGAACATCGATGTGAGAAGCATATCTATTAGTTGCCTTCCCGACTGGGGCTGGGGATTGAACCTGCAACCCTGGTACTTGCCCTTGACCAACAATCAAACCTTGGAGCCTTCGGGTCAGTGCTCTAACCAGTGAGAAACACTGGCCATGGTGCCATGGGCATTTCTCTCCCTCACTCTGCACCAGGCTGTCCTCCCTTCCGGGGGTCCCCGTTCTCCCCGAGTCTCGATAGTGGGATGGAGAACGAGGAGAGAGAACTTCAGTGACGTGCTCCAGGATTCACTATTAAATGGACTAAGTCAAATTTGACAGTAGGGCTGCTCACTCTGCATTTCTTGGGGGAAAGCACCTGCTCTGATTTTTCCCAATAAAAATTATTTGTGGATAAAAATATATTTCTCTGTTTCTTTTTGGAGCATGGTGCCCACAGTGTCAGCCTAGAGATTATCAGCCCATTGGCCTCGAGTGAACCCAGACAGTTGGGGTCTTGGGTGACTCCCTGGGTCCCCCTGGGGGCACTGAGGCTCAGCGTGTGGTTCTAGAACCCGCGGCCTGTGACTGTCTGCCCCCTCAGGACCACAGGCTCACTGGGCTTATTCTCACAGTGCCGCTGCCGCCGCCCCACAATCTGCAGGAAGTGGAGGTCCCCATCATGGGGGATGAGATCTGTCATTGGCAATACCTCAAGGAGGGCAAGGTTATCAAGAAGACCATGCTGTGTGCCGGGAGCGAAGGCCGGGACTCCTGCCATGTGAGACCCCCAGACTGTGGCCTCCATCCGTTGCTCCTGCCTGCAGGGCCCTGAGTACTGACCACCTGTCTCCTCTTCCCACAGGGTGACTCTGGGGGCCCCTTGGTCTGTAAATGGAGGGGCACCTGAGTCCAGGTAGGCGTGGTGAGTTGGGGGTCCGAGTACTGTTCTCCCAACTTTCCTGGAGTCTATACCCGAGTGACATCCTTCTTGCCTTGGATCTGCCATCATATTCGTTCCTCTCCTTGAGCCCGGGGCCGGGCAAGGATGCTGCCCATGAGATGAGGACAGGTTGTCCAGGGTGTCTGGGGGACCCTCCCTTCTCCCTCCCAGTGCCAGCTCTTCATTGCACCTAGTGCCCCTCTAACCGCCC